>NC_137603.1:64812849-64820607 GCF_963280865.1 Gymnoscopelus braueri | reverse complement strand
GTCTCACCAGGTCAAGGACCTGAGCGTTGCACCAGACTCCCCCGCTCCAAACATTTCACTCCGGCGTGTTGGTGTCTTGGGCCGTGGTGGTACTGCAGGCTCCACTTGCGGCTTGCCTGAAAGGCCCTCCTTAAAGGCCTCACCGTGGGTTTAGTAGAGTAACTTACTATAGAGGAAGATACTGGCATTCTGGATGTCCAGTCTGTTAGTAGAGTAAATTACTATAGAGACTGGCATTCTGGATGTCCAGTCTGTTAGTAGAGTAACTTACTATAGAGACTGGCATTCTGGATGTCCAGTCTGTTAGTAGAGTAACTTACTATAGAGACTGGCATTCTGGATGTCCAAGTCTGTTAGAGTAACTTACTATAGAGGAAGAGACTGGCATTCTGGATGCCCAGTCTGTTAGTAGAGTAACTTACTATAGAGGAAGAGACTGGCATTCTGGATGCCCCAGTCTGTTAGTGGCCACGCAGGTGTAGTTCCCATAATCCTCCTGGGTGACATTGGCGATGGTCAGGACTGAGGAGGTACCGAGGGTCTGATGTTGATGGTCTGACTGTTGGATATTCTGGACAGGAGAGAGAGGAGAGAGAGAGAGAGAGAGAGAGAGAGTGAGAGAGAGAGAGAGAGAGAGAGAAGAGAGAGAGAGAGAGAGAGAGAGAGAGAGAGAGAGAGAGAGAGAGAGAGAGAGAGAGAGCAATAAGAACCGTAAAGAAAAACATGTCAAGGAGATGCAAGCATAAAATATATCTACTGTTGCACCCACGTCTGGGAAAGGTGCTAATCGGGATGTGAAGAAGGGCAGCTAGAGTTTATGCACAGTACACTGACATACACTATAGCCTGAGACAGAGAATTAGCATAAAAGGAAAATGTTAAGCATAATTTTGGCACATAGGGAGTTGGCAAAGAGATAAAATGGCAAGGGCCTGAGTACAGCGGAACAGAAAGAGTGTATATGTACGACGTGCAGAGGAGGAGAGAGAGAGAGTGTATCCGTGTGGTGGAAGAGAGAGTCTGTACGCATGTATGTGCTAGATGTTTTTGTAAGGGAGGATAACTGTGCCGGTTTTCCGTCAGTATCCCTGTAGTCTCGCGACAACTATTCCACAATCTCCGAATACTATATAGAGTCTGGAACTACACCTCCCGAAATCCGAGAGAGGATGCCAGCATTTCCGTTCACGAAAAAAAAAAAAGTGCAGTGTGACCGCGCCCTAACAGAGTATTTCCACATTGCAGTATTGATACTTTTTACTTAAGTAAAACAAACATACTTTTTTCCATCACTGGCTATTTGTGCTAATAACCGATGACTCAACGTTGGAGCACAGCAACGGTTGATAGGTGTGAACATAGTGTGCATCAATAACCACTCCATGGCCCCAGAGAACAAACATACTCTACAGAGGCACAACGGATATGGTAATGAACTTTCTGGGCTTGGGAAATATGAAAAAACAGGTTCTCATCCTCACGATAAACTATGTCCAAAACATCTTGGTGAAGTGACTTAGTGTAAAACATTATTTCCCAGAGAAACTGAGACAGGACAGTGTCAGTGGAAGCCTCTCAACCAAAATGTCACCGTCTGTCTGTTGTTCCATTAAATTGGGCCCAAATGTGCAGAGTATTGAGCGCTCCTGTCGCTGTGTTTCTCTGGACAGTCGATATTTTAATGTCGTGGGTAAAAAAGTAGAAAAGTCCTGAACCCTTTGTCAGCATCTCTCACTTCACCTCACATTTCCTGGGGAAGCTAAACCCATGTGGAAGTTTAGAAAACATATATTTATTGCGTGTGTGTGCGCTTGCGTGCGTGCAATGTTGTACCTCTTGTCGTCTCTGGACCATTCAAACTCTGGCGTTGGCACAGCGGTGGCATCACATTGCAGAATGCCCATGCGACCCACCTGGCTCTCTGTGCTCTGAGTTTTCTGTATGGTGGGGAGGATCTAAACACAGAAGAGTAAACTTTATTTATAATGTGTTATTACAAACGAATGAATGCATTAAAACAGTGCCCTTTTACGGTTCACAGAATGACTGCGTAGCAACGAAGGCGTGGCACGTTGCCAGCAGCAACTTCCATGTTCTGAACCAACTCTCTCCTCACACTGTCAATTGATCAATGTGTTGATCAAAGGCTATTTTCTTGTTGTGTTTGTGAATAAATACGGTTATGGGTATGATAAACATAAATATTGTATTATCCGCTTGTTTTATCTGATAATCTATATATTGCATATACCTACAGTATAGTCTCCTATTTCACATTCCTTTTCACTTCCTATATAGCTGGGATATATGAGTCACATTGTGTATTTATCAAACTGACACATAAAAACCGACAGTCTATTTAAGATAACAAAGACAAAACCATCCAATGTTTTATTTATTTTTATTTTGTTTCTTGTTAAGTGCTAGTCACACCTTTTTTTTATTCTACAGGCTTTCTGGGCTTGGGAAATATGAAGAGCCAGGTTCTTATCCTACGATAGGACGATAAACTACGTCCAAAACATCTTGGTGAATTGACTTAGTGTAAAAATGATTTCCCAGAGAAACTGAGACAGGACAGTGTCAGTTTCTCTGGGAAAGGTTTCTCTACATGTCTGTTTGGACAAACAGACATGCAGTCTGTTTGTGCTCTTTTCAGAAGGAGCACAAAGAGTTAGCCTGGAAACCAGACAAAAAATAAAAAAATTGCCCTCGCAGTGATATTAGTATGGCCATGCCAGGCTAACAAAGAGTAGCATCCACTGTCATTTTTCATGCTAATGTGTGATTAACACTGTAATAATAGCGTAGGGAGTGATTAAATGGATTATTCATTATCAATCTACGCTGGCGAAGTCATCACATTTAAATAGATGTGACAAAAGATTGTTTTAACAAGGAGGCCAGGGGCCTGGTGGAGACAGAGCAGCTCCTTATGAAATGTAATCACTGGATACAATTCACACATTATACATTTATATCCCAGATGACAGTTTTGTGACAGAGCAATATGTAAAAAATATGCATACTGATTCCATATATAGCAGAGGCCCATAGACTATGATGTGTTTTGGTATTTTAAAGCAGCACTATGGAACTTTTTTTAAACAAATACAATTGAATTTTGTTCAATCTGTATGGTAGAGTATGTTAATACAATATAACTTATACAATATGTATGGTAGAGTATTTTAATTCAATATAACTTATACAATCTGTATGGTAGAGTATGTTAATACAATATAACTTATAAAATTGGGGTTGTTGTATTCGGTCTCCCTGCTCTTCTATTGAGACATTTAGATTGTGTCAAAGGTCATGTTTCACACAGGATCTGACACAAATTTTGACCTGATGGTGAAGATTCAATTTATTCAATGAGCAATGCAGGCAGGCTCTATTAGCTCATTGGTAAAAAAATGTCAGCTCTTGCACAGGAAACCGGGTTCAAATCCGGGGTAGAAGAGAAGAGTTACATAGTGCTGCTTTAAGCTTAACATTCATTCCTGGCTAAATGTGTATCTGGAAACATTGCCGGTGGAAATCTTGTATGTCCACAACCCTTACTTTTCAGGAAAGGTTAAAAAGAACAAGTTCCAATGGATCCAATGTAGTTATTATTTAGTAACAAGCTCTTCTTAATTATTTGTACTAGTCCATACCCGTGGGGGGATATGCGCACATGATCTGGCAACCCGGGAGCCATTCATCCCATAGCTCGCGGGGCCATCCCACAGCTGGGCAGCCGTAACCATGGCGACATTCTTTTACATAAAAACGCTAATAAACAGCTGACGTTTGGGGAAATCGAAAAACAGGCTTCGCTGTTCCGTGCACATGGTAATGGTGAATGGCTGTGTGCAAATTCAGATCAATTGCTCACCACCGTTTTGGCCTCACCACCCACCAATTTCCAATAAAAAAAAAACATCTCAGAATTAGCTAAATATGGAAAAAACTAACGATTAATTAAGTTTTTTGCCATCCATCCATCCATCCATCCATCCATGCATCCATCGTGTCATTTCTTACAGTTAACGACCACGTTGACATATTTGACGTCGGGCGTGGCCACATCGTTGCTGGCCTTGCACTCGTAGCGTCCCGCCTGGTTCCTCATGATACCTGTGATGTCCAGGTACTCCTCTCCATCCAACGGCTCCGCTGCACAAAGAGGGAGAGATCCAACAAGAGAGGAGAGATGACGGGATGAATTAAACACAAAGGGGAGAGAGGTGACGAAAAATAGGTTTTGAGGTACAACATAGTGTAAAACTTTAACTACCCTAACGTCCTGAACATCCACATGGACTGTGTCTCTCTCCACTAGTTGTCTTCATTCTTGCTTATTTCTCTCACTCAGCACTCTCTTAATGTCCTGTTCAGCTGTTTCCTCTTTGAGTGTGTGTGTGTGTGTGTGTGTGTGTGTGTGTGTGTGTGTGTGTGTGTGTGTGTGTGTGTGTGTGTGTGTGTGTGTGTGTGTGCGTGCGTGCGTGCGTGCGTGCGTGCGTGCGTGCGTGTGTGCGTGCGGTGCAGCAGTCTTACTTCACTTTTCTCTCTTTCCGTTAAGAATCTCACCTTCTCTCTCCAGCTCTGATTTTGGTATTTTTTACTTCCTCTTCTGATTTAATTCTCCTGGGAAGCAACTTCCCATTCTGTGGGTTTCTATCACAGTCCTATATATCTATTCTCCATGTTGTCTCGGTGTGAAGGCTGTGAATATCTATGCTCCATGTTGTCTGGGTGTGAAGGCTGAGAAAAGCTCATTCTGTCGACAGTGGGATGAGCATTACTCACTGTGTTTCCTGCCCATCAAAGTACATTTTAATACCAAGACTTTTGTACTTTTATTCAAGTACATTTTGAATTCCGGACTTTTACTTGTAACAGAGTATTTCTACATTGCAGTATTGATACTTTTACTTAAGTAAAAAATGTGAGTACTTTTTCCACCACTGATCTGTACAAATGTGAAGGAAACCGTTTCATTAGAGCAGAAAACGATCACAGGGGCTAACACAGGTATGTAGCTAGCTAGCTAATAGTTTAACGAGCTGACAGGTTAATTATCAGTTTAACAAGTCAGCTTTTCATGTTAACTACAGTACATGGATGTACAGCATGGCGTGTGTATATCTTTACATGCATGTATGTGTAGTGATTCGCACCGAGCTGGGATCGATCCCCGCTCTCCCGCTCGGCAAGCCGACGCACAACCCACCGTGCCAATAGAGCTCGATTGGCAGAATTGTTGTGGCCGGGTCTCGTCTGGGTCACTCACTACCAGTGGTGGAAAAAGTGCTCACATTTTTCACTTAAGTAAAAGTATCAATACTGCATTGTGAGCTTGTAGATCGGCTATTTTCAAATGGCCGAAATGTATATAGGGCTGAAGTGGTTAATGTTATGTTTTGTAATAATAGTCAAAATCGACAAAGTAACTAGTAACTAAAGTTTTCAAATCATTGTAGTGGAGTAAAAGTACAATATCTGCCTCTGAGATGAAGTGTAGTAGAAGTAACAGTATAGAAAAATGGAAATACTCCAGTAAAGTAAAAAATACTCAAAATTGTACTTAAGTACAGTACTTGAGTACATGTACTTAGTTACTTTCCACCACTGGTCACACACATGCATAGAGACATGAACAACACACCTCTGATGATGAATGAGTGTTGGTTTGCTTGGACAGACTAGGAGAGAGAGTGAATGAGTGAGGTTCTCTCTCTCTCTCTCTCTCTCTCTCTCTCTCTCTCTCTCTCTCTCTCTCTCTCTCTCTCTCTCTCTCTTTCCAGAGAGAGAGAGAGAGAGGGGGGGGGGGAGCTCTGAATCAAAAACCAGCAACTACAGCTGGCAACTGGATGATGTCATTTGCATAATATGGCTCATGCATCATTCATTGGCATCACTTTACCACAATGCAAAACATTTATTTAGTCAATGCTAATTTATGTTAAGCAGTGTGTGTGTGTGTGTGTGTGTGTGTGTGTGTGTGTGTGTGCGTGCAAAATAATATTAAAGAGAGAAACAAAAATACCATTACTGCATAAAAAGTAATCAACACACTAATAACACATCAAACAGCGAAATTGACAAATAATATAAGAAAGAGGCAAATATCGTGAACAAAGCCGATCTACAAGCTCACAATGCCTCCTAACCCTAACCCTAACCCATAATGAATCAATACCAAGCTCACACACTGAATGAATCTTCATCATATTTATGGCTTAAAATGACAGTTAGCTGCCAAAAAAGCTGACAGGCAACAAAATGTCAGTGGTGGAAAAATTATTTATTACATTTGTACTTAAAAGTATCAATACTGCATTGTAGAAATACTCTTTTACAAGTGAAAGTCCGGAATTCAAAATGTACTTGAGTATGCTATTTACAATACTTTTGTACTTCTACTCAAGTACATTTTGAATTCCGGACTTTTACTTGAAACCAAGTACTTCTACATTACAGTATTGATACTTTTACTTGAGCAAAGCATTTGAGTACTTTTTCCACCACTGCCTGCCTCCGAGTACTATGATAGTGGGGTACTAACAGGTACAACAGGTCGTTGCAGGTTCCTTGTAATGGGGACAGTCATGTTTACCTCTTCCATTTTGTGTTCAGCAGCAACATGTCAATGGAGTAAATCCTTCATTGTTTGCCAGCAGTGGTGTAAAGTAACTAAGTACATTTACGCATTTAAGTACTGTACTTAAGTACAATTTTGAGGTATTTTCACTTTACTGGAGTATTTCCAATTTTCAGTACTTTAACTTTTTACTTTTACGTACATCTCAGAGGCAAATATTGTACTTTTACTCCACTACAATTATTTGAAAACTTTAGTTTACTTTGCAGATATAAATGATTACATTATAAAACATACATTAACCACTTTAGCCCTATTTTATACCTAGGCTATTTGAAAATAGCAGATCTACAAACTCACAACGCGTTGCATCGCAACGTGTCGCATCGGGGCGCGTTGTGAGCTTGTAGATTTTCAAACATTTTGGTTCTTTTACTTTTAGTACTTTAAGTACAATTTGATACCAATAGTCTTGTACTTTTACTCAAGTAAATTTTGAATTTCCAGACTTTTAACCGAGTACTTCTACATTGCAGTATTGATTATTTTCCTTAAGTAAAACATTTGAGTAGTTTTTTCCACCACTGGCAACATGTCCGTGGAGTAAATCCTCCATTGTTTGCCAGTCAGAAGGACGCAGGGAGAGTTGCCTTTGCGTTCACCGTGCGTTCGTTCACGCTCCATTAGCTGCTGCCGCTGCTGACAACAGAGAAACAACAGCATCAGAGTCAGAACCAGACGGACGTTCATTCGACGCTCCTCGAGTCGAAGAAACGATATGCACAGCGGAGCGGAAACAAAATGCCGTCAATCCTCCCTCATCGTCACAATGTTTCTCTCTACCCACACAACCTGTGTACAGTACCCCCCCGCATAGATATTAGATCATACCAGTGGTGGAAAAAGTACTCACATTTGTTCCTTAAGTAAAAGTATCAATACTTCAATGTAGAAATAAAAAAGGTACAAACGTGGTATCAAAATATACTTAAAGTACAAAAATAAAAGTACTCATTATGCAGAATCTCTCGTTTTCAAATGTGTAAATTGTATAAAAAATCTTTTGAAAATAGCAGATCTACAAGCTCACAATGCGTCTAATCGCTATTTCTCAAATCTATTATACTTCTGGGTAAGGTTGGCCTTCACAAGTATGGTAGTACAAG
>NC_137603.1:64697849-64807849 GCF_963280865.1 Gymnoscopelus braueri | reverse complement strand
GATTTGAGTTACAAATGTTTGATTAAAAAAATAATAATATATATATTCAAAGATTTTCAAAAATGTTTACGATTTTTTTTAAATAGCAGATCAACAAGCTCATAGCGCGGCACTCGGTGCCGAGCTATGAGCTTGTATATTTGCTATTTTGTATAGCCAAAGAAATAAAAAAATGACACACAGATGCGTTCCCGGTCTTAATGGGTTAAATAAGTGCAAATAGCACTGGAGCACTGAGGTGCTATTTGCTCGGCAGCACACGTATGGGCACATTTCAGCTTTAAGAATTGCACTGTTTATTTGTGTGTTATTTGTGCAGATTTTGCCACAAAAGCAGCCAAATCTTGCTGTGAACTCGTCCCTGAGAGTGTCACAATGCACCCAACAGAGTTAAATTAACACAGACACTTTTACAGTGTAATGTACTGGTAATACGTTTATAAAAACCAGTTGTTCTATGTTACATGCAAGACTAAACCATGGCAATCTACAGCAGATGCAAAACAATAAAATAATAAAATAATAATCAATTCAGCTTTGGAAACGTATGACTCTTGTTTGCCTTTTTCAGGCGGAGACCCAAATCACAGCACTGCCATCACCCCACTCACTCCCACACAGGAATAACAAATAGAAATATAGCTGCAAGCAGCAATAATACGGGGCCAGAGATTGCAGAGAGAAGAAAGAAAGAAGCAATGATAAGTAATATGCACAATAAGCCATAGAAACATAGAAGACTGAACTTGAGAGAAAGATGACCATGCAATTAACATGAGCATTTTAAACCCTCACTAACCCTAACCTCAGTAAAACAACGCCTAAGCCTATCCTCAAGAAACACTATGTGTTATCCGAATAATGCCAAATCATGATCACCTCTATAAATTGTCACGGACAGGGATCGAACCAGCAATCTACGGACTTCAAGGCTGCCTCGCTTCTCATTGAGCTAGATATATGGCCTCCCTTATAGTGTCTGTTGATATTTATAAGTATTTTTCGTCCATTATGGACCAAGCCTCTGTGTCCCGAACTACTCTAGATCACTGGTTCACAAACCATTTAACAATATAGACATTTTTTGTCTCCTCGGAACGAAAACTAGTGAAACTAGCCGATCTACAAGCTCACAAAACGTTGCTATCTGAAAAGTTGTGAGATTGTAGATCGACTATTTTCACATTGAAGTTTGTCATACATTGCAAAAACATACTCTCTCAAAGAAGCATTTCATGTTATCCTTAACAGTTGGCTCAAGCATTAATTGAAACAGCCATGTTTTGTGCAATGCAACTTTAATGAAGCCTGCATCAAGTGAGATTTGAACTGGCGACCTTGAGGTTGTGAGGCAGACGCTTAAGGGAGAAGCCATTGGACCGACAGACTTGAACTGGTGAAAAAGCAGCTCACACAGATGATATAGTTTCAAGCAAATAGCTGAAAAATCCTGGGTTTAAGTGTTTTTCAAACTGCTCGAAATCTTAGGGCGGAGCTTACTGATCAGAGCGATAGATGTGTTCCTCATGAGTCAAGGCACATGTGTAAGCAAGTTTAATGGCTGTCGGACAAATGAGGCATGACTTTTGCCTGTTTAAAGTTTGCATTTTCAAAAAATTGCTATAGCGCCCCCCTTTGGCCAATTGGAGTAAGATTGGTTTCAGTGATATTTGGAATGACCCTCAACCTTTCTGCAAAGTTTCAAAGAAATGTGAGTCTACATGTATGTGTTAGGGGCAGATGAATAATTTTCATAAAACTGCAATAGTTAAACTCTATCTCCTCCTGGGATTTTTGAGTAATCTGCACGAATTTTTACACATGAACTTTGGACCTCGAAAAACGTTAGTAGCGAATTTTCCATAAGTGAAAAAGTGCAGAAGTTATGAGCAAATGACTGTTTTTCATATAATTCAAAATGGTGGGAGATCTAAAGGTCAGAGGTCAAAAGTCAGAGGGTGAAAGTTGTTCAGCATGAGGAGACGCATATGTGTATCCAAGTTTCATGGCTCTAGGTCAAACAGGGCATGAGTTGTACCTGTTCAAAGTTGCCATTTTCAATTGAGTGCTATAGCGCCACCTTTGGACGAAAGATTGTGAGAATTATTTATAGATAGTTTTTCATGACCATCTACCATATGGCCGAGTTTCGTAAAAAGCGTATGCACGGTTCAGCCAGAACTGCGAAAAGTGGCAGAAGTGACGGAATAAGGGGAACATTAAGACAGGTCCAGAGCTGAGCTCTGGCCCCGTAACAACAACACAGAGGCTGAGAGACTGAGAGACATAGAGACAGAAACGGAGACAGAGAGACAGAGAGACAGAGAGACAGAGAGACAGAGAGACAAAGAGGAGAACTCAGCTGGATTAAGAAATGTTGACGCGTTCGGTTTTAAAGCTATTCATCCATTCAGCTGTAATCAATCAGTGAGGATGAGGGGCTCTATATATCACCCTTATAAACTGTAGGTGGGCCATGAAGTATAAGACGGTGTGTATGCAGATAGGAGAGCGATACATAAATAAATAAAAACAATGATCAATTAGTATGGAATATGATGAATATGGGAAAATAAAAGCATAACGCAGACAAAACAAACACATAGAAAAACCATGGCAACTTTGATGACAAGAGCGATGCAGAGGCCACAAGAAACTAGATTGAAGTGACACAGAATCCAACAGAATCCAATTGGCTTTTTCCCCTCAGATTAAAATAAATAGATAAATAAATAAATTAATTAATTGGAAGGAAACATAATGAAGATAGAAGTGATGAAAAAAATAAAAAGAAGGGAGGAGAGGAGAGGGGAGAAGAAAAGAGGAGAAAGAATGACTTTGGCTGTCCAAATATTGCAGGTATACAAGCTCATAGCGAAAAATAAATCGTGAAAATGTGCACAAACCTTTGAATATATATATATTTTTAAAGCGAACATTTGTAACTCAAATCTTTGCTTCAGGGGGTCCCTGGAACAAAATATGGTACAGATGTTCACTTTAAAAAATATATATATTCAAAGATTTGCACAAATGTTCACGATTAAAAACAAAAATAGCAGATCTGCAAGCTCATAGCGCGGCACAGCCCAAATAAATCTAAAATGACACAGATGCGCTCCCGGATTGAATGGTTAAAGGATATCGCTGCTCTTGCGTGCGCGCGTACACACACTTCAGCTTTCATAACCATAGGCGTTATAAAAGCTGAAGTGCTTTTCAAAGAGCTGTGGCCTTTCCCTCGTTGTTCCTTAAAACGTTGACCTTTAAGGATATATCGCTTAAAGGCACGCACGCACGCCTCTCCAACTCTGCCTCCTCTGGTCTGGTGGCGTCCCCTTACATCCACCACCGGGGGGCTGCCGTGTCATGTACTCCTGACATCACCACGTTCTTGCTAGACCTTATACGGGGCGTGCACATAGACTCTCTTTTTACCAGCTTGCTCGAAGAGTGGCTGGTCTACGAACAGACAGAGCAACCAACACCTATACGACATGTTTTCGACATATTTTTCATCATTGGCTGTCCTTTAGGCCAATGGGTGAGATGTCCCATACTCTGAACCCAGACTGTAGAAGAGAGAGTAACGTCACGCTTTGATAACGCCGCAAAGCGGGCTGCTATGGGCTATAGTTCCAAACATAGGAACTATCTCATTGAGATAGACAGAGCACTTCCACATTCCATTCTTACAATGGGAGTCAACGCTATAGTGTCATAACTTAAACTCTCTTATACAGCTCTGTCTGAACCCTACTAGCAGTTTATGTGAGAGAAATAAGCAACCAGGTCTATGAAAACAAGCCGCATATACACGGCCGTTGAGCACAGCGAACACACACACACACACACACACACACACACACACCCCCCCCCACACACACACACACACACACAATATATATTTTGTGTGTAAGCAAACAGTGGCGTACTGTACAGTAGGTGCGAGGTCGAGATGAACAAAGCAGCTGCTCAGCAGTGTTGCCAGATTCTGCGAGAGAAATAAGCAACCAGGTCTATCAAAACAAGCCGTGCATACACAGCTTTTATAACGCCTATGGTTATGGAAGCTGAAGTGCACGCACGCATGCACGCACGCACTCACATGCACACACACACACACACACACACACACACACACACACACACACACACACACACACACACACGCAGGCAAACAAACTCATTTTCATTTATCCTTTTCTTAGCTTTATGTGGCTTGAGCTGCTTTTTGGATGAATTAATTCATCCAAAAATGTGATTATTATGAAGTGCATGAGTGTATTCTCTGCTTTAGGCTTAATGGTGGAGTAAAAATGTGTTAAAGGTATATTTCACTTTCAAATAAAATAAACATTAAATAGTAATGGAAAAAACATGGCCCCCTCACGCATTAGAATGTCCTTCTAATGCATGAGGGGGCCCTGATTTTTCCATTACTTTTTTCATTTATTTTTTATATATTTTTTTATGTTTATTCTTATTTGAAAGTGAAATATACCTTTAACAGCTTTCTCCTGGACATTCTCTCCTTACAGATTTGTCATCTTATTTTAACTTTAGATCTAAAATGCCTTTAAAATCTGGAGAGAGAGCATTATTATAAAGACGCAGACCTCCATTCAACTGAACTGATTGCAGACTTCAATGTATTTAGATGTGTGCTTGTGTGTTTGTGTGTGGGAGTGCATTGACGTACAGGACTGCCCACAGGCATTTTTTTCCTGAAAACCTGGAGAAGTTGCCCAAAGAAGGATCTGGTTTCAAAGTAGCAAATGTATCGTTTCCCTGCCTGCCTAACGACCGCTGGATTAACACATTCTGATTGGTTAACTGACAACGGTGCCACGGGATTTCCACACCACTTGCTTCAGATCTATCTGATGTAACAAAAACTCAAATAAACAAATGGCAAAAATATGACACAGTTCAATACTTTCAATTGCCAACGCGTCGCGGTGCTTTCTGTCGACGTCTCACAGTTTATCTCGCCTTCTCACGTATCCAGCGTTCATGGTACATCTGAGCCGTTTGCCAATTTCAATCTGAGATGCGGATAAACACAGACGATGCGTCTAATATTGGACAAATCGATCCTGACCGCATCCCCTCGTCTCGTTTGAGAGTAAAAAAGGATGGCTCAGGTCTCATCATCGATACATCTGTAGTGGAGTTACAGCAGAACAGAGAGGATCTTCTTCTATCCATCCCTCCTCCGTGTGTCTCTCCACACACACTGCTTCTCTGTTGTCCCACAAACTGTTGTTCCCACTCAGATTACTTTTGTCTCAAACTGATGCATGCATGAGTGCACAAACACACCATCACACATCGGTGGTGTTACATAGAGGCCAGTATTGAGGATGAAATGACATGTATTAAGGATGAAATTACAGATGTATTAAGGATAACATTACAGATTGTATTGAGGATGAAATTACAGATGTATTGAGGATCAGTGGTGGAAAAAGTACTCAAATGTTTTACTTAAGCAAAAGTATCGATACTGCAGTGTAGAAATACTCTGTTACAAGTAAAAGTCCGGTAATCAAAATTTACTTGAGTAAAAGTACAAAAGTATTGGTATCAAAATATACTTAAATGGACTACACCATGAATTTTTACGTTTCCTTATTTTTTGTGTTTTTGGTCTCCCCTACCTCTTTTCTATCCCCAAAATACCCCAGTTTGAACACTCAGGCTTTCACAGCATATCTGAGGTTTTCTGTAAATTGGTCTCAAAACAGACCAAACTGATTTTCACCCAGACGTGACGTCACGTCTGGTAAAATCCCTCCTGTTTTTTCAGTTCCAACTTTATTTATTTTTTACTTTTTCCACACAGAACCAGGAGATAACATGCATACAAACTGGCTCAATAGCGCCCGTGCCAAACAGGACAATGTGGTATTGCAGGTGAAAGTGCTTTATAAGCCAGAGAGAAGTTAGTTGGAATGAGTATATCTGAGGCTTGATTTAGGCTCAAACCTTTTGAAAAACGTTTGAGGGACATAAACAATATATTAAATATTAAATATATTTTTTAAATTCATGGTGTAGATCCTTTAAAGTACCAAAAGTAATCATTGTGCAGAATGTCCCATTTCACAAGTTAAAAATGTAACATCTTTTGAAAATAGCAGATCTACAAGCTCACAATGCGTCACGATGCAACGCATTGTGAGCTTGTAGATCTGCTATTTTCAAATGGCCGAAATGTATATACATTTGTAGTAACTAAAGCTGTCAAATAATTTTCCTCCCGGTGGGGGCTCCTCACTGACAGGTGAGTCAGTGGGATACAACAGCAGTGACAACACAGAAATGTGTGTGAGGAGGCAACAACTGGCATGACAACTAAATTGGGGAGAAAAAGGGGTAAAAAGAGAGAGAAAAAAAAAGAAAGTGCAAACAGGTGTTCTTCTCACATCTCTCACAGTCTGCCAGACTGTGTTTAATTCATACTCCCGCTCCTCGCTTTCAGCATCATCCGGGTAATAAAACCAAGATGAACGGCTTCGCAATTCATCCTCTCAGGGTCCGTTTGAGCTGCATTAGTTTCAACTACCAGATTATGGGCTGCTTTATGAGGCAAATAACGAGCAAACAGTATTTCTTTAGTATCGAAGGGAGGATCTTTATTATTCCATTGCAGCCAGAGTGTTGTTTTTAGGTACAGTACATCGACTTTATAAAGGGCCGTGTCCACAAAATGCATTTTGTTGAGCTCCCACCACCATTCTGTCATGCTATGGTAAAGACGGGCTGGAGCACTGTTCAACTTTTGGGAGAGGAGTGCAATGTCAAATCAATGTCAAGGTGACATTGATTCACTTTTCCTATGCAGAGGACAATGATTGAGCAGCAGTCATTAAGTACTGTACTTAAGTACACTTTTAAGGTACTTTTACTTTACTGGAGGATTTCCAATTGTCTACAGTACACCTTTACTTCTACTCTACTACATCTCAGAGGCAAATATTGTACTTTTACTCCACTACAATTATTTGAAAACTTTAGTTACTAGTTACTTTGCAGATACAAAATATAACATTATAAAACATACATTAACCACTTTAGCCCTATTTTATACCTAGGCTATTTGAAAATAGCCAATATACAAGCTCACATCGCAACTCGTTGTGAGCTTGTAGATCTGCTATTTTCAAAGATTTTAGTACTTAGCAAATTAACCGCATGCAAGATAATCCCCAAAACTGTGGTTTGTAACACAAACTGGACAGTCCACACACCCAGGCGCAAAGCCGCGACCAATTGCTGTTTCCATAACGATCGTATTGTCACAGTACCTCCGGGATATGGGATATAAACAGCAGATGAGAGTATTCCTAAAACTGGACAGTGACAGTCCACATCAAGAACCTGAACCGTCTGAACTCTCCATCAGAGCTGAAGACAAGGCTTCATCAATCACATAATGTAGCCAACAATTCTCTGTCGTTTTTCATGTCTCCACTTCTATATTCTCCATCCTCACACATACGGTACAGCCCACAGTGACCAATGACCATCAATGTAACATCAAGAGGTGATTTGGCATGAACTCATTCACTGACAGATTTATTTATGGCTGTGTTTGCCCACTGCCAGCAATATAAAATGATATTCATTATGATCGCATGTCCAATCGTTTGTAAACACACAGGGTATGTGTCTGAGTCGCCCAGAAAACAAACATTCTAATCGGCTCGGCTACTTCTCATGCAGCTCCATGTGAACACACCATTTCTCTTTTTCAGCTCGCGACAGAAAATGTACATCCCATATGATCGCGTGTCCGACTGTTGGTAAACACACAGGGTACATGTGTGTGTCGCCAAGAGAAAAAATATTCCATCTGCGACATTCCCTTCTCCTGTAGCAGCAGTTTCAAAACAGTGCGTCTGGTGGAACACAGGGGGAAAAAAAGCAACTCGAGAAAGAGACGTTTCAATGAAAGAGTTAAACAGGAAGCGGACGGAAACGGAAATCTTGGATTGACGCTATTTCCGTATCCGGTTGAGTTACAGTGAAAATGGTCACTGCGGGTGATACAGATCAGTGCGATATTTTATTTTAAAAAAAAGAAAAAAAAAAAGTTTATTACGTCCGTGGCAGAATTGGTAATGGGAAAATATTACGTTTTTTACGTCTGGTGCAGTGAATGAGTTAAGCAGGCTAAAGACAGATCATTATGCTACAGGCTAATTTGAAAGTATTAGCAGATAATCAGAGGAGAGCACTCTCAGCTCTTTAAATGATTAGTGACTTCACTGACGATGATGATGATGATGATGATGATGATGATGATGATGATGATGATGATGATGATGATGATGATGATGATGATGCCTCCACAAACACACGGTTTGATTGATTGATGTACTTTATGTAGTAAGACATGAGAACATCAGTACATGGAAGTACAAATTCACAATACAAGGTCTACTAAACTGGGAGTTAAACTAAGCTTGTTTAAGATGAGATCCCCATGCACACAAATCATGATGACATATAAGAGACAGACAGATATACACACTACTATACAGAAAGTCATACAATCAGCTAACAGGTTACTGGTATGAAAAGTGAAACAAATTTACAAAAGAAGAAAAAGAAAAGGGGGGGGGGTAGGTTAAGACTTAGACAGGGGCCATTTTCGAATTGCAGCCTCCTGAAGGTGTATCTTTAGGGCAGTTTTGAAGGTGAGTAGGGTTTTACACTCCTTTACTCCTTTCGGTAGGGGATTCCACATTTTTGATGAATAGCATGAGAAAGAGTTCATTCCCTTTGTTGAGCCAAATCTGTGTAACATTTAGGAAGTATTTAGACAAATACAGGGGGATCCCAATGTTGTGGTGTATTGAAGTATCTCGCAGACAATCATATGAATTATCGCACGCCATATGCTAAACTGTGTTCCTAGGTGGAGTCAACAGGAAGGAGATGAAAGAAGCATTTGGTCATAAACTCCTGGGGTCGGTAGAGGGGTCTGTGAAAACAAAGACAGCCGTCTCTTGACTTGACTAACAAAAGAGTCTTGTGTTTACCTTTTGAAAGGTAATGCTTTGTTCTAGTATATGACAGGAGGAGGGGGACCCGGTTTACCATTACCCCCTGGGGAACAAGAACTGTAAAGATCAACAGATCCCCCTAAATTTAACTTAAGTAAGAACATCACAGACTATAGTTTCTTAGGGTAAGATAAAGTTCTACAAATGGTACACAGGTTTTACATAGCAGTTTTATTTAGAATAATAACATCTTGATTTATTGACCTGGAACTTAACCAGCAAATGGTTCTCTGAATCAAAGTGTGGGCACCACAAAGCCACATTCCTCTCACCACTTCAGAAGTTGTGCCTTAAAGTCCTTGTTTGTTAAACTGTTGTATATATATATAAAGGTATGCATTTTTACACTCCTATTAAGGCTCATGACATGTTGAACACGAATTATTAAAGAATGTTCCATTTTAGATTATAGTTTGAACACAGGAACTCAAAATTGTATTATCAGAGATACCTTCATGCAAATGTGTGTGACCAGCATAGCGAGATCTTTGGTGCGCTCGACAAGAGCGGATCAGCTTCTGATTGGCCGAAATAAGGAGGAGGGACAACTGTGACTTCAGCATGTGATTTGAAATGTACTGTATATATGACCCTACAGCTGTGATGACGGAGCGCTGTATTTTGACCAACTCAGTTTGCCATTTTCGTGAATACTCTTGAAGTTGATCAATAAAAGACTTGAAGAATAAATATCCATCGGATCTCGTACCTCTGTGCTACTACTCTTTCATTGAGGGTTATCCCACGGTATCCCCCGGAAAAGATACATCAGTATCTTGAAGACCAGGCCCATAGCAAGTTGCTGTACTCTGTCCTCAACCCTTAGCCATCCAATCCTAGCAAAATGAGCAGGGGTTAGATGGGTTTTGTAGTTGAGGCCAAGAAGTAGCCTTACTAGTTTGTTTTGGGATGTTTGGAGCCTTGTTTTTAAGGCCTTGGAGGTGTTGTGATACCATGAAGTGCATGCATAATCATAATAACCTTGTATGAGGGCCCCTGCAAGAATCTTCAGAGTATTCTTACTGACTAGACGATCAATCCTATACAAATAGCATGTTTTTTGGTTAACCTTTTTGATCGCTCTTTCTGCGTTTTTGTTTCCGGAGAGGTTTGCCTCCAAGATGGAACCCAGGTAGGTAATTTCATCCTTTCTTGTGATAACATCATCACCCACTTTGATCGTGAAGCTCTCAGCCTTGCTAAGGTTAGGACTGGACCCAAAGAGGATGGATACAGTTTTACCCAGGTGTAATGATAGTTTGTTGTCGGAGAGCCAGATGCAGATCTTGTTGAGTTCAGAGCTGAGAGTTTTCTCAACCTGCAGCCTGTTCCTGTCCGAGACCAGCAGAGCCGAGTCATCTGCGAACAGGAACAGTTTGCAGTCGCAAGCTGAAGACATATCGTTCACATATATCAGGAACAGTAAAGGTCCTAGTATACTTCCTTGCGGAACACCAAAAGTCACTGGGAGGGGAGGGGACTGGGTGCTGTTTACTTCCACCACTTGCTCCCTCCCTTCCAGGTAGGATCTCATCCAGCTCACCGACGTATCATCAAAACCTATTGCTTTGAGCTTATCGATCATAATTGGGTAATTAACGGTGTCAAAGGCCTTCTGGAGGTCCAGCATGACCATGCCGCAATATTTGCCATTGTCGACATCGGCCGGCCCAGAAACTCATCCTTAAAGGGCAAGACCACTTTGCTATAGGTTTGGGTTGTGTATTTACCTTGCCATGATGTAACTCCAAAGGCGGACAAGAAATCAAAAATAATTGCTCCATTGATTAGAAATTGATCATTCTAAATTTGCTCCTCATTGACTTACATTGTACGGTAAAACAGCTCTCAAAGTCACTCTATAAGCACGTAAACAAACACGAACAAAGCTGAGTGTAAATACACAACCTAAACCTCTTCCAAAGTGGTCTTGCCCTTTAAAGGACGGGAAAGTGGTGACCAGTCATCAGGACACCACTCTGATTGAATAACCTCCCCAAGCACACGCATGCCATCGCTTCCTGCATTGACGTAGTGTGTGTGTGTGTGTGTGTGTGTGTGTGTGTGTGTGTGTGTGTGTGTGTGTGTGTGTGTGTGTGTGTGTGTGTGTGTGTGTGTGTGTGGGAGAGAGAGAACTATTCTGTGCACGTTGCCTGTTCCAGCTTCTATGCCACACCTTGACCCATACAAGGCAATCTGTTAGTGTGGGAGTGGGGAAAGTGACAGCCAGACATTCTGCACTGGCTGCAACTGAAAAGGACTGAAAAGCAGATGGAGTCATCGCACGCACGCACGCACGCGCGCGCGCACACGCACACGCACACGCACACGCACACGCACACGCACACGCACACACACACACGCACACACGCACACTTGCGGTCTTGTTTGCATTGAGGTTGTCGTGTATCGGGTCCTGTGCTTATGGAATATGACATTATTATGATATTAATATATTATAAACACAAATCGTTAAAGTGTCTAATAACAAGAGGAGACCAAAAAGTCACTAAGCTATTTGGGAATATTCTAGCGGTGACTGCCAGCTGCAGTGAATTGGTCAAGATAACCCTTCCAAGTATGGTGTGAATCCAAAATACCACACCCCCGAGCGCTTGGTTCTCACAAAGTGCATTCTAAGATTAGGCAACAGTACCTGTTTGACACTAAGACAGTTGCCCTCTTCAGTCAAGCCAGCCGAGATGAGTTAAAACAAACAGGGTTTAATATACAATGTTTACTAGGCTCTTCTAAATTTACAGATACATATAAGTTTTAGTAAAATAGGGCCGAGGGAAGACCCTTTAGTGGGATAAGATGATCACTCGGTGTCTAAATCCGAGATTAATGACGGCATCATTATTAAAGGGATTTTGACGCTCTCTCTAGAAAGGAGGGGCTGAGTTCCGACAGAGGGGGAACCCAGCAGAGGAGCGCGTTTCTATTAAGTAACTTCAATTATAAAGATCATTCATACAACATCGGATATATCACTGTTTAGACTTATTTCGAAGCTAATAAAATGTTGTATAATAATGTCATAATGTGAGCAAATAGGAAAGTACGGTTTTATAGATAGGAACTAAGGAAGATTTTCATGTGTCAATATAAGGAGGCAGATCCGTTGTGCGCGAGAGGCTGGCCAAGAAGTCTATTGTTCAGACAGGAGCCTATTTGTGATTGACGGTCACAGACAGGAGGTAGTTATTTATACTAAACTGTTTTGTATAAAATGAAGCAAACGGGACTCTGTGTTTCGGCTACACACAGATGTCACGTTCAACAGGATACAGCAGATCCTATGAACAAAGATGCGCTATACGACAATTGACTTGTATGTGTGGATTGCTAAAGGACTCTTACAATAAAATGGAATTGTTTGAGAATGAAAGCTCCGATCTCTGAGCGCTGACTCTTTATTCCCCGCCTCCGGGAATGGACCTCATTTCCTGCCGGTTCCGTAGGGCCAGATACGACAGGTCCTTGGTATTCAATTCATAAACATATAAATGTATATATGTATACGCATACAAATGTCAACATATTCATGTCATTCTGTATTCTACATGATGCTCATCACCCAGTGACATCACGACGTCATCATTACATGTCCTCTCAAATGTATTGTCAAATAATCAACAGGCTGTCTGCTGTGTAACGTGAGGACCAAGACTGTCTGGGCTGGGCTGCTATCAGTGGTGGATACTTTTACTTAAGTAAAAGTATCAATACTGCAATGTAGAAATACTCTGTTACAAGTACAAGTCTGTAATTCTAAAAATACATGGTTGAGTAAAAGTACTAAAGTATTGGTATCCAAATATACTTAAAGTATAAAAGTAAAAGTACTCATATGCAGTATGTCCCATTTCACAAGTTTTCAAATGTATAAAAATAGTTTGAAAATAGCAGATCTACAAGCAGATCTACAAGATCGGCAATTTTCAAATGGCCGAAATGTATATAGGGCTGAAGTGGTTAATGTATGTTTTGTAATAATAATCAAAATCTACAAAGTAACTGGTAACTAAAGTTTTCAAATAATTGTAGTGGAGAAAAAGTACAATATTTGCCTCTGAGATGTAGTTGAGTAGAAGTAAAAGTATAGACAACTGGAAATACACCAGTAAAGTAAAAGTACAATTGTACTTAAGTACTGTACTTAGTTACAATCAATGAAGGTGATGCTTTTTGATTTGCCTAATATGGTAAATTGATCACCATAGCAACCAATTTACCATATTAGGGAAATCGAAAAGCATCACCTTCATTGATTGGTCAAACTGTCCATGATGTCTGTGTTTCTGCACCAATATAAGTGGTGGCACACTCAATAGAACTCTGTTCTGTTAAACAGAGGACTTCATCATATTACACAGCAATACTCCATTAATTCACTTTGATCCACAGAACTGCAGGTGTGTGAAATGTTTCACTGGACCGTTCACCTCGAAGAAGCTCCGAATAAATATCGTCATCATACTGCTGTTGCCGTGGGACACAAGCTGTACTCCTTTAGAGGGGACAGGAGCATGACCAACTGTGATCAGATTGAAGTTCACATCTTCAACGCGGTGTCTTTATCCTGGATGAAGTTGTACCCAGTGACAACTGGAAGAGGACAAGATCACCTTGAGGTTCCTTGCTTGCACATGGATCACATAGCCGTTCTGGTGGAAGATATTGTCTACGTCTGGGGATGCATTCTTAATTGCAACACGCTTTATACCTTTGATGTTGACACCCACAGATGGTTCAAACACAGGGTTTCTGGAACTGTTCCAGAGGCGAGGTGGAGCCACTCAGCCTGTGTCATGGGGAGGGTCATGTATATCTATGGAGGAATCACCCAGCTTACTGGACGCACTAATGACATCTACAGGTTGGACACCACCTCGATGGTCTGGTCTTTAATTAATACCAGAGGCACTCTGTCATCTAGTCACTCTGCCACCATCATCGGAACAAAGATGTTTGTATTTGGGGGCACAGGGAACCAGGACAACAACATCAGAGTGTTTGACACAGAGACCAACTGCTGGCTGAACACGCCCTCTACACAGCTTCTTCCAGACCGACGCTGGGGTCATTCGGCCTTTGCCTACAATGGAGAGCTGTACATATTTGGTGGCATCAACTTGAACACGACCAATTATCTGTGGAAATTCAATCCAGAGACCTTCACCTGGAAGAAGGTTGAGCCCAAGGGGAACGGCCTGTGTTCATCGATGCCGCGTTCATCGATGTATTGGATGTGCTGTTGCATGGTGGGAGATCGCATCTTTCTCTTTGGAGGATTCGGCAAATCCAATGACATGTACATCTTGGACCTATGTCCTAGTCTCAAGACGTTCTGCAAGCTAGCAGTTATTCAGTACAGTCTGAAGCAGTCGGGACTCGCACACAACATCAGGTGGGAAATGGCAGCCACTGAATACCTCATAAAAAAACATTAACTCTTTCATTGCCACGGGAACTCCCGTCCGATTCTACAAAGGCTCACATTGCCACGGACGGGAATCCCCGTCCGATAATTTTGTCATTGTTTTATAAAAGATCGTGCTGTTTTCTATCATCCGGTGTGACCACTTTCACTGTAACTCACACGCATACGGAAATAACGTCATCCGAAGACTTCCGCCTCTGTCCACTTCCTGTTTACTGTTTGGTTTGCGCTTGTATCTTAACACACTCACCGCCAAAGGGGAGAATTCTCCCCTTTGCAGTCAATGGTGTTTACCGCCAAAGGGGAGAATTCTCCCCTTTTTGTCATTTAAAAAAAAAAAAAATTTGAATTTCTAAAATGTTTCTCTAATTTTTTTGTATAATTTTTTTTTGTTATTCACAACGAATTAGGAGGAATCCATTCACTTCAATGTTAAAAAATAAACGGACAAATAATTCTCATTTGTTCTATAAAAAAAAATATTAAAAACGCTGGCAGTGGGTGAGTACATTATGAATACATTCTGGCAGTCAATATTAACCAATGTCCCTGGATATTAGCATTAATGTGATTAGATTTCCAGGCACATTTTCATTTGGTGTAACTGTATAACAGCCGAGCATGTGTTTTAGAAATTTAAATCCCCTCAAGTGCATCTCCATTTTAAATGATGAATACAGTAGTTCATGAAAAAGTTATAAATAATAATGATAATAATAATAAGGGTAATAATAATAATAATAATAATAATAATAATAATAATAATAATAATAAATATAGCTGCAAGCAGCGATAAGCAGGGCCAAGGAATGCAGAGAGAGAAAAAAAAGGAAAAAAACCTATAAGTAATATGGACCATAAGCCATAGTAGTCTAGGACCTGGCTAAGATATGTATGCACTTCATTTAGGAGAGAATATCTCAACTGTTCTAGGCTAATATGACCCCAGGGAACAATTTAGGAACGTTGACTAATTCTCTATCCGGGACGAAATACCTGAAAATGACCACGCCCTTTTTAAAATGACCATAACCGGTGCACTGCTTCCAACCTGGCTCTATCTGCTAAACTGTGGGAGCTGCAGATTTACTGAGATGCTAAAAGTGTTCAGGATACTTGTTTAGGGAAACATAGTAAAGTGTAACATTTCTAAATTGATATTTTATGACAGAACAGCTAAAAGAAACCACTAAAAACATACAGTCCATGGCCATATGGGATATCTTTGCACAAATCAATTTAAAAGCACCACATTTGTCCCAGATGTAACCCAGGGCATGCTCTAATGATTTAGCAAGGGTGCCCGAGCCAGCGACCTTCAGGGTCATCATAGTGGCCAAATCCAATATGGCCGCCACCTGACAAGGTTTTTGGCTATAATGTTTGAACCACACATTTTTTGACAATTAGAAACATGTTTGAATGCTTATCTTTATGATTTAATCTATCTAGAGGACACTAATTTGATTATCACAAATATGGCCACTATGTTATGAAACAACCAATGCATCTTACAATGTAATTTTGTTGAAACAATAGAATGATTTAACAGTAGAACTCATTCCTAATGATACAGCTACAGCTAATACAGTATGTTCAACAATGCTCAGCATAAAATGTAATACTATATAGTATTACTATTCTATACACCATTGACTAGTATGATATCATACTAGTCAAAGGTGTATATAATTGTTTACAATATGTTTATATCACATTATGGTGTTACAACAGCAACAGCTTTACTGGCACCTGCAAGATAGGTCCAGTAAGGTTCACAAGTCTTAGTCATGGAGTCCCAGTACCAGCCCAACCTATTTGAATCTGGGATATTTTGTTGGACGGAGGTTGTCTGATTCCAATAGAAGCTGGTCTGCAGCACTGCAGCAGTGTTTACATGCTGAATCAGTGCAGCTTGGGTGGGAGGAATGTTCTTGAGGGACTGAGAAAAGCCACTGTCAAGATTCATCTACTCTGCTGTGGCCACCACAGCTCTTGCTGTATATGATGATGACCATCCACTCCAATGTGTGTGTGTGTTTGTGTGTGTGTGTGTGTGTGTGTGTGTGTGTGTGTGTGTGTGTGTGTGTGTGTGTGTGTGTGTGTGTGTGTGTGTGTGTGTGTGTGTGTGTGTGTGTGTGTGTGTGTGTGTGTGTGTGTGTGTGTGTGTGTGGTGCAGTACAGTTATTGCAGTGCTGTTCTGTTGTTGTAGTAACACCGAGACAAATTCCTAGCAACCATTTTTTGTTTAGCAATTAACTTTTATGATTCTAATTTAAATGTATTGTTCAAATTCCATACACCTTTGACTATTACGATAGTATTACATTTATGCTGAGCATTGATGTGCAAGTCAGAGTGCTCTAGATGGATTCAATCATAAATATGAGCATTCCAATGTGTTTCTAATGCTCAAAAAGCATAACGTAGACAGTACACCAAGTTTGCCAAATATTAAAGTAAGTAAAACACATTTTCAAAACCAATATTTCTTTGAAATATGCAAAATAGAGGTCCAGCCACACCCAGCCATAAAGATAAGCATTCCAACATGTTTCTAATTGTCAAAAAAACATGATTTAGACACCAAGTTTGCGTTTATAGCTCATCTGGTTCAAAAGTTTTAGCCAAAACCTTTTTCTGGTGGTGGCCATATTGGATTTGGCCACAATGATGACCCATTGCTGGCTCAGGTACCCTTGCTAAATCATTAGAGCATGCCCTGGGTTACATTTAGGTGCTTTTAGACTGATTCACACAGAATATTCCTATAGCCCTGGACTGTAATATGTTGGGGTTTTTTGGTTGTTTTTTTTTGCTATTCTGTCATAAAATATCAAATTAGAAATATTACACTTGTCTATGTTTCCCTAAACATAAGTATTCTGAACATTTTGAGCACCTCAGTAAATCTGTAGCGTTAACGGTTTAGCAGATAGAGCCATGTTGGAAGTAATGCACCGGTTATGGTCATTTTAAAAAGGGCGTGGTCATTTTAAGGTATTTCATCCCGGATAGAGAATTAGTCAACGTTCCTAAATTGTTCCCCGGGGTCATATTTGCCAAGAACAGTTGAGATATTCTCTCCTAAATTACGTGCATACATATCTTAGCTAGGTCCTCTACTATAGAAACAGAAGACTGAACTTGAGGGAAAGAAGACTATGCAATTAACAAATGAACCTAACCCTAACACTAACCTACAGGCATGCAAACAGCCCCGGGATGAAAAAGGTGACAATGTGTTTCACCCACCTCCACCATGGACCATCTTGTATGAGGCTGCTGTCCTAGAAACTTTCATTACCTTCAAAGCCACTTTGTCCAGTGTGAGAGTTTGAACAAGCCCCCTCCCCTCCCCCTCACCCACGTCCACCCGCCTCCACCCACCCTCACTAACCCTAACCTCAGTAAAACTATGCCTAACCTCAAGAAACACTATGTATAAACCTAAGAATGCAAAATCATGATCACCTCAACACATTGTCGGGGACAGGGATCGAACTAGTGACCTTCGGATTCATAAGCTACCTCTCTTCTCAGTGAGCTAGAGATATGGCCACCCTAGTAGTGTCTGTTGATATCTATAAAGTATTTCCATCCGTTATGAACCAAGCCTCTGTTTCGCTAACTTCTCTAGATCACTGTTTCCCAAACCATTTACCAATAAAGACATTTTATGTCTCCTCTGAACCGAAACTAGACGAAAATAGACGATCTACAAGTTCACAACTCCGTTGCGATCCGAAAAGTTGTGAGATTGTAGATCGGCTATTTTCATAATGAAGTATGTCATACATTGAAAAAAAAACACTCTCAAATAAACATTTCATGTTATCTTTAAAAATTGCACATGCATTATTTGATAGTTTTTCACTTTAAAAAAATCAAAACATATTTTGGCGGCATAGGTCTAAAGTTAATGTGTAGAAATGTTTGTTTACATTGCTCAAAAATTCCAGGAGGTGTTTTTCATATAATTCAAAATGGTGGGAGATCTAAAGGTCAGAGGTCAAAAGTCAGACGGCTGTTCGGCATGAAGAGACGAATATGTGTATTAAAGTTACATGGCTGTAGGGGCACGGTGGCGCAGTCGGTAGCGCCGTCGCCTCACAGCTAGAAGGTCCTGGGTTCGATTCCCGCCGGGGACGCTGTGGGCACTGGGGGCGTGTCTTCTCCTCCGCGTTATCAGCGCCCATACCCTAGGTGGGGTTGGCGAAAGGGCCTACTCTGTGTGGAGTTTGCATGTTCTCCCCGTGTCTCCTAGGGTAGTTAATACCCTCACAAAAACATGTAGTAATCCTGGTCACTATACCGCCTCCCCCATGACAGCCGGGGCGCCTGATGGAGGGGAAGGGAACTGGTTGGAATAACGTGTTCCTTCCACGCGCTACGTCCAACCAGGGAAACTCCCCCCTGTCAGGTGACAAGAAGGTCAGTTGGCTCTCATGCCTGAAAGAAGCATGAGCTCGGCCCTGGCCTCCCTACTGTGGGGTGACAGGTGTAATACTGGTGTAGGGCTGGTGTAGTGCCCAGGGGCCTGTTCCTCAAAAGGTGAATTAGAGCTAAAGCCTGGCTTTACCACCTATCCTGGCTTAATTTAGCCAGGATTAGAGCTGAGTCGGTTCCTCAAAAGGTGAATTATCTTGAAGATTAGTTTAGCCAGTTCACCCTGGCTAAGTTTAGCCTTATCCGATTCCTCAAAAGAGAATTGAAGCAAGCCTAGCTTAGTTACCATGGCAATTTAGCTGTGAAGTTAGCCTGGTCAGGAGCAGGCTAACAGCCAAGCTTACTTAATCCAGTGCCTTGTTCTTCAAGTTTTTCCACAGTTAATTCAAAACATGTGTTTGTATATGGACTCATTTTAATGACCTTGCATTCAAATAAAATGTAATAAATACAATAAGATATAATCAATTTAATTATATTACTGAAATAGTGTGTGACCATGAATCATAATTGTTTCACAATGACTCATGTGATATGTCATTGTCACTCTGTTAACACTATAGTTCATATTGTTGTTAGATGTTTGATAATATATTACATTTTTTTTTAAATATTATAAAAAATGTCTAACACATACATATACATATACATATATATATATATATATATAAATAAATATATTTAAATATATATATAAATTATTAGTTACAGGTTTAAAGGAGCCTCTTTGTAAGTCAATAAGGAGCATATTTTAAATTATCAATTTCTAGTCAATGGAGAAATTATTTTGTATTTCTTGTCCACCTTTGGAGTTACATCATGATGGCAAGGTAACTACACAACCCAAATCTCTACCAAAGTGGTCTTGCAAATGTGGGGTTATTGCGTGTCTCGTCCCGTCCCCCATTCATCCCGCCGCGGTCAACCCCCCGTCCCCCCGTCCCGTCCCCCCGTCCCGTCCCGTCCCCCCGTCCCGTCCCGTCCGTCCCGTTGTGGCCCCCGTCGCAGTACACCACCCCCCCCCCGTCCCGTCTCCCCCGTCCCCGTCCCCGTCCCGTCCCGTCCCGTCCCGTCCCGTCCCGTCCCGTCCGTCCGTCCTGTTGCCCGTCCGTTGCAAACACACACACACACACACACACACACACACACACACACACACACACACACACACACTCTGTGTGTGCTTGCAATACTTTGCCATGCTTTCTCCCTGGATCTATTTATTGCAGTCGCGTTTCCTTTTCTGTTGATAACATGTTTCACTTCCTCATATGCTTGCATGAGCTGCTGCTGTTTGGCCACAGAGAAAAACGCTGCTCGAGTTTTGTTCCCCGCTGCCATGATTGGTCAAGTTCAAGGAATCTGCGCTCGAGTTCATGGTCTTTTATAGAAATACGTCGCCGGCGAATCGCCGCCCATTCAGCCTGGCTTGACATAGCCTAGCTCGACAAAGTTGCTCCTTTTCAGCCTGGCTTGGCGTCTGAGGAACGGAATAAACGAGGCTTTTCGGACCCGACTTTGTCAAGCCTGGATTTGGCTTAAGGCCAGGCTTTTTTAATTCACCTTTTGAGGAACAGGCCCCAGGATCACTTAGGAAATTGGCACCGGGTGAAAAAAATGGGTTACAAAAATCGCGGGATAAAAATTATAAAAAAAAAAAAAAGTTACATGGCTGTAGGTCAAACAGGGCATGAGTTATACCTGTTCAAATTTTGCATTTTCAATTGAGTGCTATAGGGCCACCCTCTGACGAATGATTGTGAGTTTCATTTCTTGACCGTTTTCCATGACCCTCTACCATTACAACGAGTTTTGTACAAATCAACTGCACGGTTAAGCCAGAACTGCGAGAAAGGGTGGAATAATTATAAAAGGTAGAGATGCAATAAGGTCCAAAGGCCCTTCTGCCTTGGCCCCTTAATAATAATAATAATAATAATAATAATAATAAGGGTAATAATAATAATAATAATAATAATGATATCACATAATAATATGAGAAGTTCCACAGGTTGGCGACATTCACTGGGACACAACATTGTCCAGATCAATCTTCACCTCAATGTTAGCTAATATGTTGTTAGCAACAGGTTAGATAGACATCATGGTACTGTACATTACGAACAAATGTAAACAAACACATGTCAAATTCTAGCTGTTGTCAACTCAATGTTCATTCTACATGACGTCATAATGGGAGGGAGGGAGGTGTGCTACAACAGCATCACAGTGTTTGACACAGAGACCAACTGCTGGCTGAGCATGCCTTCCCCACAGCCTCTCCAGAACGACACTGTTGTCATTCAGCCTTTGCCTACAATGGAGAGCTGTACATATATGGTGGCACGTGGCAGCAACTGAGACCAGTACTTCAATGATCTGTGGAAATTCAATTCAGAGACCTTCACCTGGAAGACGGTTGAACTCAAGGGAAACAGCCCTTCTCAGAGGTTTATGATGTGCTGTTGCATGGTGGGAGATCGTATCATCGTCTTTGGAGGAAAACTAGGCTACACACTCTCTGATGACCTGTACATCTTAGATTTACGTCCAACACTAAAGACATTATGCAAGCTAGCAGTTATTCAGTACGGTGTGGAGCAGAAACTCCCACATGACATCAGGTGGGAACTGGCAGCCATGAGTAAAAACCACTAGAAAGGTTCACATGCTCAGTGGAGCGCACATATCTGCCAGGAAGTGTGGCCAGTCTATGACGTCAGCCATCTGTGATCCATGACGTATGACACCATAGTTGGTAAATGGGGGTCCCCAGATGACAGTGAAGTGACAATTGAAGGACTTTTAACACATTGAGTGCCAAAACCGTAGATCTACGATTTTCCAATTATAAAAAAAAAAAAATCCCACATGGGGCACTCTAACGCAATGATCCACGGACCCTGTAAAATAGAATGGACGGATGTGAATCCAGTCCAAAAAACGTACCGTCCGCTCCAATGATAGGAGAAAAAGGTCCATATCTCCATACTTTTTTACAGTGGTGAAAACGAGCCGTTTTCGACGGGCGATCACTCTGCAATGGCGGATCGCGTTAGAAATATTTTTGTTCCAATCGTTAGAGGGGACCCTCGACCATCATCCAGACACCCTTTGTTTACATCCGGGTCCTCGTGGAGGCTTCTACAGCTCTAAACAGATCAGCGTAAACGGTAAGAACGCTGGAACTGGATGTACCCTGTTTTAAAAAACCTCTGTCACTTGATGTGTTAAGATATTTTGAATACCTAAAAACTGTGTCAAACATTGGCCAAATTGTCAAATAACACAAGAAAGAGGCAAAACACTAAAAAAAACAAGCTCAAAACTCCTCGCAATGCAAGGCTTTGTCAGCTTGTAGATCGGCTATTTTCACAATAGTATCTGTGGAACAGAGTAAAACTAAATGTAATTCATACAATTCCAAGTGCTTGTCAGGGTGGGGGGTCCCCAGTTCAATTATGATTACTAGAGGTGTGGGCCGCTTCGCGGCCCTCACATCGAGGCCCGATCAGCTACATCACAGCTACGTTGCACCAGTGATCCAACTGATATGGCCATATATGGAGATGTGCAGTAGGGTGGGGTCCTAGCAGCCAAGAAAAAAGCTGCGGCCAAAATGTTAAAATGTAGTTTTATATTAATTGTACAGTATGTAAGTAGGTTGAAGGCGAGGAAAGAAGCCTAAGTATTAGCCAGAGCACTGATCAACAGTATGTGGCAAGTTTTGAGGCAAGTGGAGAGATCGTGTGCTGACCAAACCCGGAAAAAAAGAAAATACAATTAAAACATAAATAATAATAAAGAATAACTAAAAGAGTTCTGTGTACACAATATTGTCAGTTATTCCATCATCATTACCCTCAATGAAAACTTTGACAGCGCTGGCTCTCTTTCCCCTTGAGAAGGCTGTGTAGAGTTGGCCATGAGCGAACACAGGCTGAGGTAAATAGATGCCAACTCTGTCATTCTCTTGGCCTTGACCTTTATTGATGGTAAAAGAGAAAGCTAACCTGATAGGGAACTGGCGTCTGCAAAATGTGAAGGGAAGTTCATCACTTCTGTCATGGTGAGGGATCCTTGGGAGGAAGATTATTTTACCTTTGTTTGTCCCTACTGCAATCTCACACTCAATGACTTTGTCCATCATCTGCACCACCACCATTCTGGTGCCGTTTCTGAGAGTGCGTTTGGGACCTGCTTGCAGGTTTCTAAGCAGCATGACTGGGGCTCCTTAATTAGCTTTAGATTATGGTCAGGGACTCCAGAGGGTGTCAGTGAATTTAGGAATTCCATAGGCACAGAGTTCTTGTGGTTCTCCTCCATAATTGAGTCAGCTGAAAAGTACACTCTGTCTTCTCCAGGTGTCACAGTCTCAGACTGTGCCTGTCTAGGTGTTGTATTTCTATGTTGTGTTCTAGCTGTTCTGGTTCTATGTTGTCTTCTCCAGCTGTATCTCATGTGTAATCAGCCCTCATGTGTATATTAGTCTTGGGCCCCAGTCAGTGCTTGTCGGATCATTGTTTGTGTCACATCCTCTGTCTGTATGTTAGACTGCAATAAAATCCCAATCATGGGTTTTGAACACTACTCTGCCTGGCTGTCTGCATTTGGGTCCTCACCACACCACCTGATCGTGACACCAGGGAACTCAGCCATGCACCTGTTGTTGATTTCTTGGATATTGTTGTTCAGCGGAGTGTATACAGTGCCTTTGAGAAGATTGTGTTTGTCGATACATCCATTCTGCAGGTCAGGGAAGGTGTATGAAATGAGTGTATTCAAATCCTTAACCAAGTGGTTTGACGGAATGTGGATCTGGATTTCAGTGTGTCCATGTGTGAGTTTGTCTTCCCCTAATTCAAGGAGATAGTTAGAGAAGTCCTTTTCAGCTATATCTGTCCTCATGTTGATGTTAAGCCTGTGGTCCTTCATGTCAGGATAGAGTGGTGACATTTGGATGCAAGCTCTAACTATTTGGGCCCTGCTTGCTCTCTTGATAACAGGGAGTGTCTGCCTAGGGTCCCCACCCAGCAGGATAGTTTTGCCACCCCAAGGCTGTTCTGACTGCATCAAGTCTCTCAGTGTTCTTTCCACACACTCAACATTAAAGCGGTTAACGCTGAAGATCTCGTCCCAGATGATTAAGTTGCTCTCTTTGATTAGTTTAGCCAGAGATCAAGTTCACAGACCGAGTCTTCAAAGATGGGTATTGGGATCTTAAATCTTGAATGTGCCACCCTCAATGTTTTGAGCAGCTATAAGCCTGTGCTGCCGACACATAGCACAATGCCATTCTTTGCTCTAATCCTAACCCTAACCCTAACCCAATTACCTTAAAAGTCAAGGTTTTTCCATATCCTGCAGGTGAATTCAGAATGAACTGTCTTGTAATGGGGTCCTCCTTTGGTGCATGGACTGCCTGATAGACAGCTTCACAGAGTTCCATTTGTTCCACATTTAGTTGAGGACTAAGCAACTGTACAATTTGTTCCTGCTCTGTTTTGTTGAATTATTCAGATCTGAAAACGTGTGTTAGCTTTTCTTGCTGAGTTAGCGGTCTTGGCTGTGCGATTGGCGTCTCGGATCCGAAAGCCCAGGGATGTTTTTTTTCTTCTGTGGCACGGATTTGTAGATGGTGGTGGAAGTTGTAGTTGTGGTAGAATGGTGGTGGAACTTGTGGTGGAAGTGTTGTTTATTGCAAACAACACGTGAAATGTGTGTCCTCCACCAGTATGTTAATATGTTTCCACAAATTCCTGAATAATACCTGTAGTGTTCTCTCCTCTGTACTGTGTAGTGTAGTGGAGTCGTTGTATCCCGTGTATGGCCATATATGACGACTGATTTATTAGGGCCTGATGCCATGATGACACACAGTGCATATTTGGCAGTGGTAGCTGCATCGAAAAGTCCTTATATGGTTATGACTGATCATGGTGACATGAGTATGGAAAGTTGCTGCGACCAAAAAGAAGGAAATATGCTGTGGCTAAAATGTTAAAATGTAGTTTTATATTAATTGTACAATATGTAAGTACGTTGAAGGCGAGGAAAGAAGCCTAAGTATTAGCCGGAGCACTGATCAACAGTCTGTGGCAAGTTTTGAGGCAAATCGAGTGATCCTGTGCTGAGCAACCCCGGACGAACTTTTGGAGGTCATTTCAATTATAATAGTAAAATGTTGGGGGGTCACGGCCTGAAAAGGTTGAGAACCACTGGTCTATGATGTCGTTTATCTATGAAAATGTGTGCAAGCCCCAATGACTTCCATAGTTTGCCGGGTGCACGGCTCAAGAAGAATCACAATCAATGAAACAAAGAATATCCAGCACTCCGAATCCCTAGTAAATGAAATAGACACTCGACACCGTGGTGGATTCAAACAGTGGTGGAAAAAGTAGTCAAATGTTTTACTTGAGTAAAAGTATCAATACTGCAATGTAGAAATACTTTGTTACAAGTAAAAGTCTGGAATTAAAAACACACTTGAGTAAAAGTATAAAAGTATGGGCATAAAAATGTACTTAAAGTACCAAAAGTAAAAGTACTCATTATGCAGAATGTTCCATTTCAAGTTTTCAAATCTTTTGAAAATAGCAGATTGGCAATATTGGAAAATAGCAGATTGGCAATTTGAAAATAGCAGATCTACAAGCTCACAATGCGTCGCGATGTGACGCATTGTGAGCTGGTAGATCTGCTATTTTCAAATTGCCAAAATGTATATAGGCCTGAAGTGGTTAATGCATGTTTTGTAATAATAATCAAAATCTACAAAGTAACTAGTAACTAAAGTTTTCAAAACATTTTAGTGGAGTAAGAGTGCAATATTTGCCTCTGAGATGTAGTGGAGTAGAAGTAAAAGTATTAGAAATTGAAAATACTCAAGTAAAGTACAAATGCCGCACAATTGTACTCATACAGTACTTAAGTAAATGTTTAGAACAATGGGCATGGCAGTCTATCAGTTCATCAAGTATTCACCGCTATGTGAAGGATGCATGGCAGTGGCGGAAAAAGTAATTACTTAAGTAATGTTTTACTTAAGTAAAAGTATCAATACTGCATTGTAGAAATACACTGTTAGGGCGCGCTCCCACCAAGAGTTGGCTGGCCGCTGTTAAACGCAGGTTGTGCGCGGCCACAGTTTTTTGCAGCCAGCGGATTCTAAAAAACGGGAGTGTCGTGCCTGTCACTCACTTTCAGGACCCTCCCCGCAGCCCGCACTGCCCACTGCCTGCTGCCTTGAGCACCATGTTGCTTCCTGAGTCTTGAGACGGTCCGCCTTCGACTCACCCGATTGGACAGAGGGAGAAAATCAGCGCCTGCCTCCAGCAGTTTTATGCTTAGTCGCGGAGAGCAGATAAACGCAAGGTCTGCGCGAGAGGCGGAAAAATCTGCTCTTGCGTGAATCAACGCATTTGCATTGACAATGCATTGGCAGATTCTGCAATCAGCGGCCAGCCAACTCTTGGTGGGGGCGCGCCCTTGGTGGGGGCGCTCCCACCAAGGTCTGCGCTAGTCGCGCAGACCTTGCGTTTATCTGCTCTCCGCGACTAAGCATAAAACTGCTGGAGGCAGGCGCTGATTTTCTCCCTCTGTCCAATCGGGTGAGTCGAAGGCGGACCGTCTCAAGACTCAGGAAGCAACATGGTGCTCAAGGCAGCAGGCAGTGCGGGCTACGGGGAGGGTCCTGAAAGTGAGTGACAGGCGCGACACTCCCGTTTTTTAGAATCCGCTGGCTGCAAAAAACTGTGGCCGCGCACAACCTGCGTTTAACAGCAGCCAGCCAACTCTTGGTGGGAGCGCGCCCTTACAAGTCAAAGTCTGGAATGAAAATTTTACTTGAGTAAAACCATAAGTAGAAAGTACTCCTTATGCAGAAAGTCCCATTTCACACGTTATCAAATGTATACAAATCTTTTGAAAATAGCCAATATACAAGCTTAAAGTACCAAAAGTAAAGTACAAAAATGTTTGAAACTAGCAGATATACAAGCTCACAACGCGTCGCGATGGGACACGTTGTGAGCTTGTGGATCGGCTATTTTCAAATATCCAGTGTGAAATAGAGCTAAAGTAGTTACAATGTAATAGTGTGTATATGTAATGTAATATGTCTTTAAAGTAACTAGTAAATAAAGTTTTCAAATAATTGTAGTGGAGTAAAAGTACAATATTTGCCTCTGAGATGTAGTGGAGTAGAAGTAAAAGTATTGACAATTGGAATTTGGAAATACAGTAAAGTAAAAGTACCTAAAACTTGTACTTAAGTACAGTAATTGAGTATATGTACGTAGTTACTTTACACAACTGGTTCCAGCCGTCGTGAAAAAAAGAAAGAAAGAAAGAAAGAAAGACTAAATGAATACTGGCCTAATGCAACCTTTGGTTTGTCTCTCTTTTTATACATTTGACAACTTGTGAAATGGGACATTCTGCATAATGAGTACTTAATTGGAGTAAGTACATTTGGATGCCAATACTTTTGTACTTTGGCATTGTACTTTTTTTGTACTTGTAATAGAGTATTTCTACATTGCAATATTGATACTTTTACTTAAGTAAAACATTTGAGTACTTTTTCCACCACTGCTAGAGACTGCTGTCAAACTGATAATCAGTGACAAAATGATGCTAGCAGGTCACACAGAGGTACAGTAGTGAGTGTTACTTTCACTGCAGTTGAAAGTTAGGAAAGAGAAGGGATTAATGGTGAGCTGTGTGTAGGCCCTATGGTCAAAATGCAATAAATCTTTATTTATGTATGTATTGCATAGTGCATAGAGTTACAGTGTGATGTAATGTTTTGTCAGAGCGGCAGACCTCACAGCATAATATCTTATGCAATGATGGAGGGCACTACTCTATATAACTATAATATAGCTTTATAACTTTTAGCAGTGCAGGGTAAAGTCACCTATACCCAGTGGTGTAAAGTAACTAAGTAAATATACACAAATACTGTACTTAAGTACAATCTTTGGGTATTTTTTACATTAATGGAGTATTTAAAATGTTCAGTACTTTTACTTCTACTCTCTTCTACTTCTACATCTCAGAGGCAAATATTATACTTTTACTTTACCACTTCAGCCCTATATACATTTCGGCCATTTGAAAATAGCAGATCTACAAGCTCACAATGTGTCGCGGTGTGACACATTGTGAACTTGTAGATCTGCTATTTTCAAAAGATTCTAATACATTTTAAAACTTAAAATGGGACATTCTGCAAGAGTACTTTTACTTTTGTTACTTTAAGTACATTTTGAATTTCAGAGTTTTACTTGTAAGGGCGTGCTCCCACCGCACTTTTATTTTACCTCTGAGGCGAAATCTGCCAATGCTTTGTCAATGTAAATGTGTGGATTCATGGTCTTGCACATTTTTTCCAAGAATCCACGCATTTGCATTGACAAAGCATTGGCAGATTCCGCCCCAGAGGTCAAATAAAAGTGCGGTGGGAGTGCGCCCTAACACCAAGAGTTGGCTGGCCGCTGTTAAACGCAGGTTGTGCGCGGCCACAGTTTTTTGCAGCCAGCGGATTAAAAAAAAACGCTGTGACGCACCTGTCACTCACATTCAAGACCGTCCCCGTAGCCCGCACCGCCTGCTGCCTTGAGCACCATGGTGCTTCCTGAATCTTGGGACGGTCTGCCTTCAACTCACCCGATTGGACAGAGGGAGAAAATCGACTCCTGCCTCCAGCAGTTTTATGCTTAGTCGCGGAGAGCAGATAAACGCAAGGTCTGCGCGACAAGCAGAAAAATCTGCTCTTGCGTGAATCCACGCATTTACATTGACAATGCATTGGCAGATTCTGCCCCAGAGGTAAAATAAAAGTGCTGTGGGAGCGCGCCCTTACAGAGTATTTCTACATTGCAGTATTGATACTTTTACTTAAGTAAAACATTTGAGTACTTTTTCCACCACTGGTGCTTTGCCTAACTTGATCAATACACTCACTACTGTGCGTAGTCTCTATGGAAGTTCTGCTACATAATTCACCCCCCACACACACACACACACACACACACACACACACACACACACACACACACACACACACACACACACACACACACACACACACACCAAGGTGTACTCGCCGCAGGACAGCCGGGGTCATAGAAGGGAAAAATGCTAAACGGATGGTACTTTTTCCCCCCTGCAATCACAATCTGCCTTTTTTGAAAAATGTGTCTGTTTATATATTCCATATGTTATGATTCTTATCTTATCCCATTAGGGTAAATCCTGTTACTTCCTCAGGGGCAATCGCTTTTTACTTGGAGCTTTTGGCATCTGCGAGACCGAGGGAGCCTTGCCAAGGAAAGAGGAGTTGTTGTTTTTTGTAGTCAAAGCACAGGATGATTTAGAGGCTTATGATATCACAGACAAGACAACTCCAAGGTTATATGCTTGGTTTGTACATCAGTGTTTCCTGTGTCGTCTGTATCCACTGCTGTTGTTAGCTCTGTCCTTTGATCTGCCACTTCTAAACGCCATCCCTCACTGTCATGTATCTATATGATTCCATTTCATACACTTCTGTAACCAGTGGTGGAAAAAGTACTCAAATGTTTTACTTAAGTATCATTACTGCAATGTAGAAATACTTACAAGTGAAACTCCGGCATTCAAAATTTACTTGAGTAAAAGTACAAAAGTATTGGTATCAAAATGGCCTTAAAATACCAAAAGTAGAAAGTTTTTGAAAATAGCAGATCTACAAACTCTCAATACGTCGCAATGTGACGCATTGTGAGCTTGTAGATCGGCTACTTTCAAATGGCCAAAATGTGTATAAGTCTGAAGTGGTTAATGTATGTTTTGTAATAATAATCAAAATCTACAAAGTAACTAGTAACTTAAGTTTTCAAATAATTGTAGTGGAGTAAAAGTATAATATTTGCCTCTGAGATGTAGTGGAGTAGAAGTAAAAATACTGAAAATTGGAAATACTCCAGCTAAGTAAAAAATACCTCAAGATTGTACTTAAGTACAGTACTTGGGTACATCTACTGTACTTAGTTACTTTACACCACTGACTGTAACATTTTTTGTATGGGAAAGTATTCAAACTGAATAAAGAAAAGGTGTTGTAGGCTAATTATCTGGATCAAGATGGTAATATATATATTTTTCTTTTTGAAGAATTCACTGATTAACTGAATATTCCATCATGGTTCCTGCACCAGATGTCTTTCATTGCTGGATCATCAAACCATTTCTTCAGAAGTGGTCATACTGTAAATGAGTGTACATACCAAATTAGTATTGGCTGTTTCTAAATTAATATTAACAATGTGGTGAAGCTGGTATGAGCAAAACGTCTTATAAAAACTCAATGCTTTCCTACAACTCTACTGAAGTCTCTATAAATGTGTCAAAATGGACTTTGTTGCCACACGTCAGCATTAGTGCCTATAGAAATGGACCAATAGCACACTATCTTATTGCTCTTATTGGTCTGTTATGTCCAAATGGCCTTTATTTCTGCTGAGTGTGTGTGTGTGTGTGTGTGTGTGTGTGTGTGTGTGTGTGTGTGTGTGTGTGTGTGTGTGTGTGTGTGTGTGTGTGTGTGTGTGTGTGTGTGTGTGTGTGTGTGTGTGTGTGTTCGTGCGTGCGTGCGTGCGTGCGTGCGTGCGTGCGTGCGTGCGTGCGTGCGTGCGTGCGTGCGTGCGTGCGTGCGTGCGTGCGTGCGTGCGTGCGTGTGTGCGTGTGTGTGTGTGTGCGTGCGTGAGATCATAAACTATTCAGACTGTCTTCATAGTGGAGACCTCTTGCACAGGCACGTGCACACATAGACATGAAATGGGGCTCGAGCCCCTGCCCTTTTGTCCGTCGGTAGAAAAAAGTGCCCTCTCCAGACCATGGATGCAGCATTTCTAATGGTGAAACACAAATGCCCCCTCTCCATGCCGTACTCAAAGGCAGCATTCAAGCCTAAGATAATTGCCTATTCCTTACTCTCCTGAACTTGAATGCAGCATTTTATGTTGAAAGAATTACCCTCTGTAGAAATCCATGCGTGGTATAGCTATATTTTACAAAACTTGGTTGTCATATATTATTATTGTTATTGTAATCACAGTCTGCCAATCATGTTACACTAACATTTTGCTGCTTATAGTACTTATATGAGTGACAAAAACAAACTTTGAATGTTGAAAAGTGCTTTAATGTGTGTGTGTGCGCGCGTGTGTGGGTGTGTTCTCACCATAGACTGTATAAAAGAGATGGAAAAAGTGACGCCACTAGACTCTACAGACTGTAAATGAAGCCTATTTTTCAACGATTTCAGATCCTCCATCTTTCATCTTGTCAATCAAGAGCGGGACGGGGAATGAATGCTATTGGTTGTGTAGCTTGTCAATCAAATCACCCCGCCCCTCCTAGAGCATATCCTACTTTATTGTCAATTTTAAACCAGCGACTGCAAGCATATAGTATTTATGACAATGTTTATTACGGTAATAAAATCAAGTCTTGAATGGAGAGTAATTATTTCTGACACCAGCAGGGGTAAAACAGCGAACCTACAGTCCATCATATGAACTGTCACTTCTTATATAGACTCAATTTCAAAGCAGGAAGCTGGGCCCTTGGTTCTCACTTCGAACCTTTTTCCTTCCTCAAGTAATATCAAGTGCTGGGGGTAAAGTGTGTGGTGTTGTTGTTGTTGTTGTTGTTGTTGTTGTTGTTGTTGTTGTGTGGTGGACGGCGGGACGGGCGATAAAGTGAGTCAATAAACTCTTTAATCAGGCTTGATCTGACAGTGCTGGCACTTCTATTTGATTATACAACACCACACAGGGTCATTTATTTGCTGCTGGCTGTGCATTTCTCCGGTGGATTGCCAAGATGCAACTCCGGCGACAAGAGTTATATTGTAATCCATTAGATGTAGTTGTTACTTCAGATAAGTAAATACAAAAAAAAAAGGAGAATAGTGTGATAGCATTAGCATTATGATTACCTGCAAGCAACAGCCATGGCCACCCATCTCTATGCTTTTCTCGGCACTCTTCCCTGGTTTGCAGTGGTGGAAGAAGTGCAGATATTTTACTTAAGTAAAAGTAGCAATACCACAATATAAAAATACTCTTTTACAAGTAAAAGGCCTGTGTTCAAAATGTTACTTGAATAAAAGTACAAAAGCATTGGCATCAAAACATACTTAAAGTACCAAAAGTAAAAGTACTAAAATGTTTGAATATGGCAGATATACAAGCTCACAACGCGTTGCATTGCAACGCGTAGTGAACTTGTAGATCTGCTATTTTCAAATAGCCTAGGTATAAAATATGACTAAAGATGGTTAATGCATGTTTTATAATAGGATAATATATTTCTGCAAAGTAACTAAAGTTTTCAAATAAATATAGTGGAGTAAAAGTACAACATTTGGATCTGAGATGTAGTAGAGCAGGAGTAAAAGTATTGGAAACTGGAAATACTCTAGTAAAGTAAAAATACCTCAACATTGTACTTAAGTACAGCACAAGTAAATGCATTTAGTTACTTTCCACCACTTTTGCATATGTGCTGACACATTCATTTGCATGCACTCACACACACTTGTGAGCAATCCTAAGTCATTTCTCTCTCCATGGGAGAGAAGATGGTGTCATTATCTTCTCAACTGTTTCTCTCTGTCTAGGCCTACTCAAAGAACTGGAACAATTGTTGAATAATAACCTTCAATGGTGTGAGTAATAGGCTCAGCAAAGTGAGACAAAGCAATATCTGAGCAGAGAGACCTTACCACGGCTGTTATCAAAACAGCACCCTGAAATATTCACAATTCACATTGGCCCACTGTATACTACCTCAGCCGACTCGAGAACCATGCAAGTCAGGAACAATGCCCCTTGGGAATGCATACGCCCAGTGGTGTAAAGTAGTTAAGTACATTTACTCAAGTACTGTACATGAGTACAATTTTGAGGTTTACTTTTACTTTACTGGAGTATTTCCAAATGTCTATACTACTACACCACTACATCTCAGAGGCAAATATATATACTTTTATTCCACTACAATTATTTGACAACTTTAGTTACTAGTTACTTTGCAGATATAATATTAAAAAAATTAATAATAATAGATTATTACATTATAAAACATACATTTAACCCTATTTTATACCTATACCTATCTACAAGCTCACAACGCGTCGCACTGTGTCCAGGCTAGTCTATGACGTCCTATTGATGACATCAGGGTACTCCGCATATGGGGAATTGCGGGTTCTTTATTTTTTTTTGCCAGGTGAAAACGAGCCATATTCAACTGCCGATAACAACTGAACGGACGATCGCGGTTAAAATGTTTTTGTCAAAATAAGGTTAATTAATTCCTAAGCACCACTCTGCAGAGTGGTGTACAGCAGCATGCCATGTTGAAGTGTTGGTATGTAAAGCACTGTGTCAGCGAGTGGCGACCATATGGTCCCTCTAGACATGCCAGACATCTGGCAGGACAGCGGACACACACACACACACACACACACACACACGCACACGCACACGCACACGCACACGCACACACACACGTACAAAGCATTAGAGACATTAACGCACAACATGCCCAAAAATGTCATCAGACATAAAGGCGGATGGCAAATGCTGTGAGGATGTTTGCAGTGTTTGAAATAAATCCTGACGTGCACAACGTGCACAGCATGTAAAAGTTGAAAGACACGTGCAAGGAATGAGTTTATATAACTCCACCCTGTACATTGTCCTTCACTTCAACACAAAGAGACGTTGCATCGCGATGCATTGTCAGCTTGTAGATCGGCTATTTTCAAATGGTCGAAATGTATATAGGGCTGAAGTGGTTCATGTATGTTTTGTAATAATAATCGAAATCTACAAAGTCACTTTAACTCAAGTTTTCAAATACTTGTAGTGGAGTAAAAGTACAAAATTTGACTCTGAGATGTAGTGGAGTAGAAGTGAAAGTATTGGAAATTGGAAATACTCCACAAATACCTACAAATTGTACTGCCAATGATGCCTTTTGACAGCTGTTTTTACTAAGCCCACACCGCCAATGACGTCTTTTGACTTCTCTTAACACATTCCATGCCAGAGTTTAATCTCATAATGTACTCACCAGTGCCAGCGTTTTATTGTTGTTTTTTAGTTTTTTTCATGTCGCCACAGACCTCGCTAAATAAGTTAAAAGTGCGCGTTCATTTGGTTCTAAACACACAGCGGATCTGTGAGAAACGGCCAGCGAAAATAGTTTCCAAATGCGAGCCGCCATCTTGAAGATACAGTGGATCAACGCTAAACAGTGATCAGCGAGGAGAAAAACAACAACCGAGAAAATCGGTCTGGGAATTCCTGTCTGGGAACCGAGAGGATCCCAGACAGGAAGTAGCCTGGTAAACCCTCCCTCCGGAAATCTCAATTCCATTTCATTTCAGGAGTGAGTCTGGCATGAACCGCCTCTCTGCAATATTGGCTGTGTATGCCAAACGGACGCGCCTATCAGCGTCGTCGCTCATTGTTCTGTGATTGACAGCTTACGTTGGCCAATCAGGTGGCGAGTTCGAGTGAGCCCAAAACACGAACGGCAGCCATCTTTTTCATGTGCGGCCAATTCTCCGCTATTTTTTTACTTCAAAAAGCTCTCTAACTTCTATTTTGAGGCACGGAATTTACTTATAAGATATCGTTTGGATAGAATTTAGTTGTTTAACTTCATATATGTGGTCAATTAATCATGACAAAGCCTATTTAAAAAATAATAATTAGAGAACCGGTAGGGGCGGGCAGTGACACCATTGTACCCGAAAAAGGCAACCCATTTTGGGTATGGCTGTCTCAAAAGTCCCGTCGCGTCACATTAAGACTGGTGAACTGCTGATTGGCTGAAGGGGAAAAATTATCATTGGCTGAAGGGGTTGTCAGTCAACGGTATTACTCCCGCCCAACTCCAGCACAGCCAATATTGCAGACAGGCGGATCAGGCCAGACTCACTCCTGAAATGAAATGGAATTGAGATTTCCGGAGGGAGGGTTTACCAGGCTAGACAGGAAGCGGATACGATCGAAAAAAACGGAACCCGAATAATTCTGTTTCCGACCGGAAACCGGAAACGGAAATGGATCAAAAAAATTCGGAAAGTGCACCTGGGGCAATTTCAATGGGAATCGGTGGTTCGCGTAGATCTACGCGACTGGCACGCTGCGGCTTTAAATAGGTTCGCGTAGATCTACGCGACTGGCATTCAATGTGTTAAAAAAAAATATATATATATTTTTTTCTGTTTTTCTCAAAGGAACTAGGAGATAACGCTATTCAAAAAGTTTCTGCTCCATTCACTTCAATGTTTGAGTGAAAGATGCCAACAACACACGTCAACAAGGTCACAATGACCTCGTTGACATTTGTGAAACCATACCTGAATCACCTCAGTGATTAGCAACCATCAGGGGATCAATCATACTCGAGAAAAATATTCTGTGACTACTTGAAAAGGTCAAATAATAGCAAAATCCTGGCACAGGGATCAACAAGCTTGAAATAAGTCTGGCACTGAATGAGTTAAGTACAATACTTGAGTACATGTGCTTAGTTACTTTCCACCACTGGTTTTTAACAGCCAGGAGGAACCAGGCTGTCAATCTGCTTTTGACAGGTCTGGATCATAGACCGTGCCTGTGGGGGGTGTGGGGGGAGGGCTGTTAGTGACAGACAGAGTGGGGGTTGAAGGGAGGGGGAGAAGATATATTATGTTCCTCCTATATCAGAGATAAGACACCAGAGGCCATTTCTCCACCAAGGATGGATTGGCTGTGGAGCTGTTCCCCAACGAGACACATTTCACCTGCAACCTCCATAGACCTGCATGTGGGATGAAGCCATTTAAATGCATGAGGGCACCTCCTCCACCTCGCATATAGAAGATTAAAAGGAGAGGTCTGGAACCTTTTCTTTTACTGTGTAAATAAATAAACAGTGGTGGAAAAAGTCACATTCACAATTCACAATGGCAATTCAATTGCAATTCACAATGCGTCGCAACACAATTGCGTTGTGAGATCGGCTTGTAGATCAGCTATTTTCAAAAGATTTTTTAGATATTTTATACATTTGAAAACTTGTGCAACTGGACATTCTACATAATGTACTTTCTACTTTTGGTACTTTAAGTACATTTTGTACTTTTACTCAAGCTCATTTTGAATTCCGGCCATGTACAAATGTGACATGTCATACAACAAAACAAACACAAATACAAACAGTACAAAACATCAAGACAGCGGCGTAACAACGCAACAGTGGGCCCCGACGCGGGGTGGTCACCGTGGGCCCTCAACGTACAGTATTACAGTACGTAGTAGTACATAAGTATTGGTATCAAAATGTACTTAAAGTACCAAAAGTAACAGTACTGACATGTTTGAAAATAGCCAATCTACAAGCTCCCAACTATTTCAATTAGCCTAGGTATAAAATAGGGCTAAAGTGGTTAATGTATGTTTTATAATGTAATAATTTATATCTGCAAAGTAACTAGTAACTAAGGTTTCCAGACAATTGTAGTGGAGTAAAAGTACAATATTTGCCTCTGAGATGTAGTGGAGTAGAAGCACAACTATTGGAAATTGGAAATACTCAAGTAAAGTACAAATACCTCAACAATTTTACTTAAGTACAGTACCTGAGTACATGTACTTAGTTACTTTCCACCACTGATTTCCCAGTTGATGAGCATTTTTTATGAAGTATGCAATGACCTTCATAACCCTGATGCAGAGATACTATGAGTGCATACAGAGTAGTATATGATGTAATGCAACATCCTAGCTGTCGGTACACTCTGTTCAAAAGCCACTTGTCATTGACTTAGCGCCCTGCAGGCCAGACTGATGCTCTCTGGAATGTTTTCAGAAAGATTAGCAAGGATCAGCAGCTATCAGGACTGAGACGACGGGGCTGCGGGATAATAGAGGAACGCTGGCACAGGCGGATCGATAACTGTTGAGCGATCCAGGTAAGAGTAGAATTATCAGTCCACATATGAACACATGATCTCTCTGTATACTGTATCTTTCTCTCTCTGGGTCTGTTGCCCCTAAAGTCAAAATGTTCATCAATACTGCAATGTAGCAGTATCAATACTGCAATGTAGAAGTAGAAGTAGTAAAAGTCTGGAATTCAAAATTTACTTGAGTAAAAGTACAAACGTATTGGTATCAAAATGTACTTAAAGTACCAAAAGTAAAAGTATAATGTTTGAAAATAACCGATCTACAAGCTCATAACGCGTCGAGTGGTTAATGTATGTTTTATAATGTAATAATTTATATTTGCAAAGTAACTAGTAACTATTGTGTCCAGCCTACAATGCATACATGAGGTTTTCAGACCCTTTTCCACTTTTTGTTGTGGATTGAATTCATTTGTTTTCTTCATCAATCCACATAGTACAATGTTCCACAATGGCAACGCAAAAGTTTTCTTAAGTGTTTTGCAAATGTGTTGGCTGTGCGCCAGATGTGGAGAGCACTATAGAAATATTAAATACCATCGACCCCTCGGTGGTCATATACTGTATGTATGTAAATGTACATATACCACCGTGATTTCCAATGACACCAGCCTGCTTTCTTTCTCCCTTTTTTATTTATCCCCTCTTTTCTTTTTTTCACCATGCTGATTGCAGCGCTGGGTCAGGTGATTCAAATCAGTATTGATCTATTGTCACAGGTTTTGAATTAATGTCAGCAATTTCTGAAAGTATATGCTTGCCATTATAGTTAATGCAAGCTCCCAGGCAAGGGTAAATGTCCATTCACATTAAGGCATTATAAAGTGTTCCTCATATTTGCAGTGGTGGAAAAAGTACTCAAATGTTTTACTTAAGTAAAAGTATTAATACTGCAATTTAGAAGTACTCTGTTACAAGTAAAAGTCCGGAATTACAAATTTACTTGAGTAAAAGTACAAAAGTATCGGTATCAAAATATATTTAAAGTACAAAAGTAAAAGTACTCGAATGTCCCATTTCAAGTTTTCAAAATGTTTAAAAATCTTTTGAAAATAGCAGATCTACAAGCTCACAACGCGTCACAAAGCGACGCGTTGTGAGCTTGTAGATCGGCTATTTTCAAATAGCCAAAATGTATATACAGTAGGGCTGAAGTGGTTAATGTATGTTTTGTAATAATAATCAGAATCTACAAAGTAATTAGTAACTTAAGTTTTCAAATAATTGTAGTGGAGTATTTTGCCTCTGAAATGTAGTGGAGTAGAAGTAAAAGTATTGAAAATTGGAAATAGTCAAGTAAAGTAAAAAATCCTCAAAATTGTACAGTACTTGAGTACATGAGTACATTACTTAGTTACTTTACACCACTGGTGTTACTCATATTTGTTAGGTTGATATTTCAATCGTGGTTTTACTTGAGTTTCTGCATTACAAACGAACAGACGAACAGACTCTATAAACCTTTCCCGGACGCAGTGCCAGAATTAATCTGGAGGGAATGATAAAACAAGTGTATGAGAGCTCTAAGGGCTATACATAGTTCTACAGTCTGTATACAACACAATAACTTCTGTTCTAGCAGGTGGTGATAAGACCCAACCAGATTTAACGTGACTAGTCTACACAGTAAAATACCAGCTCATCTACACACTAAGTTGGGCATTGCCAAATTTAATACAAATAAAACAATATATTTTGCCCTGAAAAATGAGTGTGTCATTGCAACAGTGTTCTACAAAACAACTAATGTATCAACCTCAATGAAGCTTGCCATTCCATTGTTGCATCTACAGTACATTATAACTGTTTACATCTAGAGCTCAATCTGTAGTGTTTATAATGGCTTAAAGGTGCTGTAAGTGATCTTGTTCTTTATATATAAACTAGTCCATACCCGGTGATGTTAGGTGCACATGGTAATGGTCAATGGCTGTGTGCAAATTCAGATCAATTGCTCCAGCCACTGAGGAGAACCTCACAGGTTATCAAATTATAGGAGGATAGCTCTATATCCCCATAATGTTCAATATCATGTCTACCCTTCTCTGTAGTAAACAGAAATTACATTTTCAGGTCACGATACCAATTTCACCCAATCAGGAGACATTGGGTATTCACAAATAACTCAGCTACCTTAGTACACAATGCATGGCAATGTGATGCATATGAGCTTGTAGATCAGCTATATTCGAAAGAGTCTTGATACATAAAAAGACCAGGAACGCATCTGTGTAACCACTTTAACCATTATTTTATACTTTGGCTATTAAAAAATAGCAGATATACAAGCTCATATGAGCTTGTAGATCTGCTATTTTTGAAGAATCGTGAACATTTGTGCAAATCTTTGTGCAAAAGCTGGAACGACATATTTTGAGATAGGGTCCGCGGCCAAATACATATAATTTTGGGGGTCCTTGACATGAAACAGTGTGACCACTGAGTAATAGCAACAAGTTTAAAAAAAAATAATGTTAGGATTTAGAAGACATTTGTAGAATCCCCAGATGCAAAGATTTGAGTTACAAATGTTCATGATTTTTCAAAAATAGCAGATCTACAATCTCATAGTGTGGCACTCTGTGCCGCGCTATGAGCTTGTTTTTTTGAATAGCCAAAGTGTAAAATAATGCTTTTTATAGCGCAAATTTAAAAATGACACATAGATGTGTGCCCGGTTTAAATGGGTTAAGTAATTGTATGTAACAGTGTGTCAGTAGCTCTGTGTGCTGTGTTGCTATCCTGGGTATGTTATCCTGTCTGTGTAAAGAAGGTTTCATGGTGCTGGGAACACAGCACACATCCCACAGTTCCCACAACACTAAAACACTACATTAAATGTATACCACAGTCCTGTAAATAAAGTAAATAAAGTGATGCATGGTGCAATATCCCTATTCAGATGGGACTCCCAGGTTGAATTATCTGGGCTTTCACGAGGGCTGTTTCTGGCTCCAAATCCAGGTACACCATGTTCTGTTCTGTTGGTACTGGAAAAGATTGTTTATTCTTCCATTTGAGGTATTGCTGATCACGTGTAGAACAGTGGTGGAAAAAGTACTCAAATGTGTTACTTAAGTAAAAGTATCCATACTGCAATGTAGAAGTATTCTGTTACAAGTAAAGTCTGGAATTCAAAATTTACTTGAGTAAAAATACAAAATTATTGGTAAAAGTACAATTTTTTTTGAAAATAGCAGATCTACAAGATCTTGTAGATCGGCTATTTTCAAATAGCCCAGGTATAAAATAGGGCTAATGTGATTAATGTATGTTTTATATGTAATAATGTATCTCTGCAAAGTAACTAGTAACTAAAGTTTCCAAATAATTGTAGTGGAGTAAAAGTGAAATATTTGCCCGTTCAGATGTAGTGGAGTAGAAGCAAAAGTATAGACAATTGGAAACACTCCAGTTAAGTACAAATACCTACAAAAATTACTTAAGTACAGTACTTGAGTAAATGTACTTCGTTACTTTACACCACTGGTGTAGAACAGTGCAGTGTCATGTGAAGGGGGCTTAAATGCTACAGTATAAGTAAAGTGCATTTTCTGACATGACTGAAAGAATAGATGTATGCATTTTATATCCACACCATTTATGAATTTTATACTATTCACTTCGCATAATTTTTTTTGAGAAATCAGCAATTCAGACTTGCACAGGGAGAGATTTTTCCATGAAAAAACAAACAAACAAACAAACAAACAAACATCTATTTGAAGTACCTAATGACACATGTATGTCAATAACAAATCCGTATGAATTTGAACTACTTGTCCCCCTGTCTTTTTACACATCCTACAGGCCACAGTGACATTTATTGAATCATTTTGTTAATTAGTCTAATTTGAAGTTAATATGAAGTCCATTTGGTTCCATTTTTACCCTCTCAGAGTTAAATGAACACTGATGATTTTACAGTGTAAATTTGGGGTCCCATAGATTAGAATATTTTAGCAGATGGGGGTCCTTATTCAATCCAATCAATCCACTTTATTTATTCATAAAGCATATTTAAAACAACAGCGTTGAACGAAAGTGCTGTACACTCAGTAAGAAAAACAACATACTAAAATACTAAGAGCAAAACAAAACACAACTAGAAAAAGTGCTCCTCGGAGCACAGGTCTCCGCCAGGTCAGGTAAGTTATTGTGGCCTCCTGGTGGCGCTATAATAGGCCAATGTGAAAAGCATTTCTGCCTCGGCCTAGTGGGAATGTGCGTGCGTTCATGATTTGAGGCATTTTGCAAATGAGTTTTGCTAAATTAGACCTGCTGGTGGCGCTATAACAGGGCAATGTGAAAAGGGTGGCATTTCTTCCTCGGCCTAGTGGGAATGTGCACGCAAATTTTCACGGAAATCGCACGTTACGTTCATGATTTGAGACATTTTGTTCCAAACGGACCAATCCTGCAAACTTTGGAAGCCAACCTTAGCCAATCAGGATGGAATATGAAATATTGGACAGATCCGTCTTGATCACATGACTATAGAGATACTGTGTACCGATTTGTGTGATGTTTGGATACAATCTGTAGGAGTAATATCCAAAAATGGGTTTTGCACAAATCGGCCTCCTGGTGGCGCTATAACAGGCCCATGTGAAAGGTTTTGGGCAGAGGTTCTGAATTGGCATCCAGGGAGTGTGTGTGCACTGTTTCGCAGTGACCGGGCCAACGGTGCCGGAGATTAGCTGCTCGCAGACAGATGGACACACGGACACACGGACACACGTACGTACGGACGGACAGGGGGTAAAACATACTCTCTCGCCATGCCTTTCGGCCTGGCGGAGACAATAAACAGGGGGAAGAAAACTCATAGAGGGTGCAACATATAGACACATAGCCTAGGAAACAGCAACTCTCAGTCTCTCAGTGAATCATCAAAAGCCAAGGAGTTCAAGTGAGTTTTCAAACGTGATTTAAACACAGGCAGGGTTTGAGATGCTTTAGCATGGTGTGGAAGATCATTCCACAGTTTGGGCGCTACAGTGGAAAATTATCTATCCCCCTGGGTCTTCAGCCTTGTTGTTGGGACCTTAAGAAGTGACTGGTCAGTAGACCTCAAGACCCTTGTAGAGTCATTGGGAGGTATAAGCTCTGATATGTACATTGGTGCCAACCCATTTAAAGACTTAAAGGAGTAGTTCACCCAAAAAATTACTTATTTTCTATCAATTGCAAACCCCATGGAGTCTTGAATTCATCGATTTATTTTTGTTTTTGTCGCATTCCTGAGCCAATAATTTGATTACCAGTGGAAAGATGCTGATGTATCCGGTAGGAGACACAAAGTAGACTCATTGTGTCTCCTACTGGAAATACACCCGGTCATCAAATTATTGGTTTAGGAATGCGACAAAAAAAAAAAAAAAATCCATTCATTCAATGCTTCATGGGGTAAGTAATTAATAGAAAATACGTAATCTTTTGGGTGAACTAATCCTTTAAAGACAAACATTAAAGGGTTAGTTCAGATTTTTTGAGTATTTTCTGTAGGAAATACTTACCATTAATGTAGTGGTTGCAAAGGTATTAATTGATTGCCCGAGTCCCATGGTCAGAGTTATGGTCCGGTTCTGATAAATATGAAGTAGTTCCGGTAGATTAGTAGATTTGGTGGGGGCCACTCATTAAAAATAAATTAATTAAAAAAACTAGCGTCATTTGTATTGTTGACCTATTTCTACCATATAGAGCAGGTTTCGTTCAATTTTGACCCCTCTGTCACATGGTACTAATGTTTGTGTCCAGAATCACTGCGCCGCGGCAGCCTACACGCACAAACGCACAAAATATATGACACAAAAAATAGTACCATGTGACAGAGGGGTCGAAATTGAACGAAACCTGCTCTATATGGTAGAAATAGGTCAACAATACAAATGACGCTAGTTTTTTTAATTAATTTATTTTTAATGAGCAGCCACACCAAATCTACTAATCTACCAGAACTACTTCATATTTATCAGAACCGGACCATAACTCTGACCACGGGACTCGGGCAATCAATTAATACCTTTGCAACCACTACATTAATGCTAAGTATTTCCTACAGAAAATACTCAAAAAATCTGAACTAACCCTTTAAGATCTTTAACTGAATCCTGTAACAAACAGGGAGCCATAGGAGGGAGGCAAGAATCGGGGAGATGTGATCATACTTCCGTGCCCCTGTCAAGAGGCGAGCGGCAACATTTTGGACTAACACACTGCAAGATGGGAGGGTGACACAGGCTCGAACTCATTGAAAACAGCAGAGCAGGTGACAGGTATGGAAGGATCAAAAGAGGGCATTGAAATCTGCGCTCAAAAGAGACAATCTTGTCAACAAAGAAGTGTAGAAATTGTCCACACACTTGGATTGTTACAAGAATAGAGTTAATTGTCAAAAAGTGAAAAATGTTGAGAATCAGTGATTACCTTGTACAATAAGGTAGACCTGTGAGGTCTTAGGATGCAGTTTGGTCTGTATGGTACATGTGTAAGACCCCTCGTCATATACATTCACCTATAGAAATACAGAGAGGAGAGAAATATATCAGATCACCTTAAAGGAGCACTTGACTCATTTTCAACCTTATCTTTAAGTAATTGGTCCTCACTAATGATCATTTAGCTCTACAACAGCAAAGGCACAGAAAGCGTATGACACAGTGAAGACACAAACGTCTAAAGATGCAGCACCAACTGTACATTGTTCTCTTTAATGTGATACGGCACTACGGTACCTTCTGTATGTACATTGTTCTCTATGAGGTCATACAGCACTACGGTACCTTCTGTATGTACATTGTTCTCTATGAGGTCAAACTGCACCACTGGTACCTTCTGTATGTACATTGTTCTCTATAATGTGATACTGTAGTACTGTACCTTCTGTATGCGCAGACTGTACTCCAGCTGTCCTTTAGTCACCAGGTCTACTCTGGGGTCCAGGGACCACTTGTCCTGACCAGTGAAGATGATGTTGGATCGATTGAGCCAGGCCACCTTGGACACTTTGTCATCCACATAACACCTGTGGACACAGAGAGCAAGAACACAGAGGTGAAGACTACTAATGAGAATGAGCAACACTTTGATTCTTGTCATCAGAGGACGAGAAAGGCGTTAAAAAGGGAAAGTCACTTTAATATTCTCCTTAGGAGTGGAGTGAAACGGGGGAAATAACGTGATCGTAAAGAGTATGCAGACAGCGTGAAACACTGGGTTTACGGTAAGTCAAGTTTTTTTTGCATAAACAACTGGCAAAGATAGTCACACAGTCACACAGTCACACAGTCAAAGCAATTTACACAGTGTTACCTCTGGAAGCACTTGACCTGCATAGATAATTTACTTTGTCGTAATAGGGGAGGGCCGATCTACAAGCTCACAACACTTCCGCTAATTTTGAAAACTTTTGAAAGGAAAGTGAAAGTGCACCGCATAGCCAATAACCTAGCTCTGGTCTCTGGTCCACAGTGTTAGAAGGAGTTCTCCTTAACGCTATGGTACTTTCGATCCTTTCCCCTCACACCCGCGGTAGCGCTGGCTGTGCAGCCTCTCATCTGTAATAAAAAAAAATATATACACTTTTGCTAGTCACCAAAACAAAGACGGTTTTATGGAGTTGAAAGCCTACTCTACTTAGTGGGAACACTCTAAAACACACTTTTTGGCCAAAAAATAAAACATTTCACCGGAAGGAAAACTCCACAGTGCCCTCTACAGATCTGGTCAATGGAATGTTTCTATTGACCAGATTCTTCCTTCCGCTGAAATATTTTCTTTTCTGGCCAAAAAGTGTGTTTTAGACATGAGGTGAGGGGCTCAGATTGTTCCCACTAAGTAGAGTAGGTTTTCAAATCACAGGCTGCACAACCTGTGATGCGCATACGCAAAGGCTCAAAAGTCCCATAGCGTTAAGGAGAAGTCCTTCTAACGCTATGGACCAGAGCTACCAATAAACCCAGAGCACATGTTCCTGATACCACCATCAACTCATCTGCCACGATTGTTCCAATCCTGATTCAAAGGATTGGAACAATCTTTCCCATCTCCTCTCAGCCACATCTGGCCACATGTGGCGAGCTGAGCACCAGGCTTCCCTCCTAACCAGAGGTGTTGAGGTGGGTCAGACCCTGGGAAAGGAGACGGAAACAACGTTGTCAAGTTGTGAACGTGACACCACATCCAGCTCCCACGGGCTGCAGGTCAGAGGGACAACCCCACTACGTTTGTGGATGATCTAGGATCAGCCCGGGTCGAAAAGCCTGCTTGGGTAATCTATTCTCTCTCAGCACATTCCAAAACACTGCAACACTTCCAAGGCTGAGGAGGGTGTGAATTTGCATGTGAGGCGCATCCGCTGTCGTCTCACATTACGCCTCATATCCATTCCCATTGATTCCCGCGTCTTCTCGCATTCACATTTATTCATTCATCAGGTGCAGAGCCCCCATCTCTCCTTGGCGAGGTGCAGTGGTGGAAAAAGTACTCAAATATTTTACTTAAGTAAAAGTATAAATACTGCAATGTAGAAGTACTCTGTTACAAGTAAAAGTCCGGAATTCTAAATTTACTTGAGTAAAAGTACAAAAGTATTGGTATCAAAATGTACCAAAGTACCAAAAGTAAAAATACGAAATGTTTGAAATTAGCAGATCTACAAGCTCACAACGCGTCGCAATGCGACGCGTGTGAGCTTGTAGATATGCTATAATAGCTATGCTATTCCTCGCTATAAATAGCCTGGGTATAAAATAGGGCTAAGGTGGTTAATGTATGTTTTATAATGTAATAATTTATATCTGCAAAGTAACTAGTAACTAGGGGTTACGTAGGTAACCCCAGTTTTCTTAGTTTCGTAGTAAGAAACTTACTTATGGGATATCATCGCCCTCTGGCGATTGCACAGAGCACAACACATGAGCTCCCGGAAGCAATCTTCGATTGGACAGGGTTCTGTGACGCAAACCGGAAACCGGTTGGGTTATGAAGCCCCCAGCGTCACCAGGTTCGTCCTCTGATACCCTTCACTCTGCACGCTAGTCGAAGCGCACAGAAGGGGTTTCCGGTAAGTTTCTTACTACGAAACTAAGAAAACTGGGGTTACCTACGTAACCCCTAGTTGTTCTTTTCGTTTCTACATAAGAAACTTACTTATGGGACACATAGACCCCCCTGGGGAGTCCCAGGAGCAACCCTATCCAACCTGTACGCCCCAAGGTCAAAAGGTCATGCCTCCCGGCAAGACCCCGACCCCCAGACGCATGACCCAAAAGGTCACAAGGAAGGGAAACGAGACAGGAGCCCATCAGATGAACCTGACCTCCCCCTGAAAGAGAGTCAGGCTCCTGTCCCCCCCTCCCATCCCTAGGCCTGGCCCAGCCGGCCCCAGGGAAACAGAAAGGAGACCACCGGTCAGGGGAAGAGAAACCAGCCAAAGCCAGTGCCGGTCTCCCCTGACCATAGTCCCACCCCATCTCGACCATGAACGACACCCCAGGTGCCATCACGGTCGAGCCAGGGCCACAGAGGTAAAACCCTCTGTCAACACTCCACGCCGGACGGCCAGCGGCAATAAATGTGTCCCCAAGGGACATGTATCACCGGTCCAAATAGTTGATGTGGTATACCTTCTGAGCAGAAGTCCACACCCCCCTGGCTGAGTACCCGTCGTGGACAGCTCCCCAACCTGAGAGGCTAGCGTCTGTGGTAATCACCTGACACGTGACACCACCTCGCCCATCCTGACTCCACCGGACAGGAAGGACGCCTGTGACCACGTTTGCAACGTCGTCACGCACCGGGGAGATATCACCACTTTATGAGACTTCATGGTGTGCGGTATCCTAAGCCTCCGCATCCACCTCTGAAAAGGTCTCATGTGGAATCTGCCCAGCTGGATCAGGTGTATGGCCGAGGCCATGAGACCTGCAACCTGCATGCATGTCCTGTACGCCACTCTGCGCCCCACACGGAAAGAGCGCACACATGCCAGGAAACCGGCCAACCTGTCCTGAGACAGGCGCGCCACCATCGTGGATGAGTCCAAGGAAATCCCCACGAAGGTGGTCTGCTGGGATGGGATCAGAACACTCCTCTGAGTATTGATCGTAAACCCCAGGGACGTCAGCTGCGCAATGGCTACCTTTGTGTGCCGCGCCACCTCCTCCCCGCCGCCAGCAGCCAGTCATCTATGTACGTCGCCAGGCGGAGACCCTGCCCGCGTAGCGGGGCGATAGCCGCGTCCGTGCACTTCACGAAGACCCGAGGGCTCAGTGACATGCCGAACGGGAGCACCGTGTATTCGTATATTTTGCCTTCAAAGCAAAAACGTAGGAACTTCCGGTGTGCGGGGTAGATGGGGACGTGAAAATAGGCATCTTTCAGATCTATACTCGTCCACCAATCCCCCTGACGTATCGATCGCAACAACTTGGCCGTTGTTAGCATTCGAAATTTGAAGGTCGTCAGAAACCTATTTAAACCTTTTAGGTTCAGAATAGGTCTCACGCCCCCCCCCCCACCTTTCTTTTTCACCAGGAAATATTCCGAATAGAAACCTAGCCGGCTCTGATTCGGAGATAATTCTCTGATAGCACCCTTGCTCAGCAGAGACACAACTTCCTCCCGTAGCGTCACCGCCGCCTGGCCTGACGCTCGGGAGAAAATAACCTCGTCCGTCAGGGGAGGTCTACAGGAAAATTGCAACCTATATCCTCTCGTAATGGTACGTAGTACCCAAGGATTCGGTCTGCAAGCTTCCCATTGCGCCAGGCAACGAGCCAGAGGGTTTGTGGGGCCGGAGGGGGTCAATGACGTGATCAGCTCCGAAGAGCGCTGCCTCGTTACCAAGGTAACCGGTGAAACTGCCGGCCCGGACTGGAGTAACCAGTGGGAGGGCGTCCACGGGGGGCAGCAGCGGCCTCCTCCGTCCGTGTTTCAACGGACGCGAAGAACTCACCGCTTCGGAGGACAAGCCCGTTTCCATGGGAACCGGAGTGTCGACACTGCTTTCGACGAGACAGCGGAACCCTTACGCGGCTGGACTCCCGTCCCTCTCGGGGAGAGTTGAAGGGGTAACACCGGGTTCCGTCGGTCCGTCAACTTCCGCCTCTTGACGACCGCCATCTTAGGGAGGTCAACTGGGGCGGGCCTCTTGTGCAGAGACGTTGTTGCTACACGGAACAAACCTTCCGTCCCAATCGGGGAGTTTTGACGGTGCAACACCGGGGCTGACTGAAAAACGCATTTCCGCCCTCCCTCGTCCGCCATTTTAGGGCAGTTGAGGGAGGCCGCCATTTTGTCTCTCGACCGTCCTACAGATGAATTGTGCAGCCATCTGCCGGACGGAGGAGGGAACTGCACTGTCGCAGTTGGAAATGTTTTACTCAGAGAAAGCCATTTGATTCATAGCAGAAAGAGGTACTACCTGCGATTGATTCATCATGTTCATGGCACGCACAGGAGTTGTCCCTGCAGTGTTCGGAATGCCGTCCAGGGTGCAAACCGAACACTGAGGGCTCATAGCATAACTTCAAGGACAGGGCACCCCACCGGGGTGCGATCCGCCTCTAACATTAGTATGAGAAGGAATGAGCATTTCTGGTTTCGGCAACCGGTTTATTCCACACACACAAACCACATTACACACATTTGACTGAAAGGTCAACATGGCAATTAAATTGTCTTTTTTTAGCGTCTCTTATAGTCTCTGTGTTCCCGCAGAGCCGCCCGTGGCCCTGTTCGTCGGGGCAAGAAGAGCGCCAGTGCCGGTCCCCAAGTGGGGAGCTGACCCCGCATAATACCGGCCAAGTGGCCGTGACGGGATCAGCCATAGACCGTCACTTACCCCTCCCTTTGCGACCAGCCCCGAGGTCCTTTCAGGGGGGTTTCACTGGAGGCGGGGTTTCGGAGTCCTTGCGCTTCCTCACGTCCCCCACGCCGAGGGAGCCGCAGGAACGTTCCCAGGAGTTGGTTCTGGTGGAGGACGACCTGGACGCTCCTCGCCTGCGTCCAGCGACGGCGGTGGCGAGGAGACCTGCGGTCGCCCCTCGCCTCTGCTGCTCCTCCGCCTGTGTCCTCTCGATCAGGTCTGTGCTGCTGTCGAAGAGGTTGTGGGCCTGGAGGGGAAGGGCGAGAAGTCCTGTAGACACATCCGCCCCCGCAGTTGTGGCCAGGTCCAACCACTGGGCCCTCTCCAAGTCCGCTGTGAGGGCCATGGGATCGACCTGTCCACATCAGGCTCTGGCAGGTGCAGAGGATGGCTATCTGCACCAGCCTGTCCAGCTCCGTTGCATCCTCCACCCACTCTCTGTGGACCGCTGCCGCAGGCATCCCGTCCACCAGGGGTTTGGCCACCAGCTCTTTAAGCCTGACGGCGGCCGACCCTTGCAGCAACGACACCACGTTGAGCGCCTCCGCAGCCGAGCCCGAGGCCTTGTAGAGAGCGTTTAGGGCCGCGGTGCGATCTTGCCTGGCATGCTCGGCGAAGATGGGCCGATGTCCCGGGCCGATTCCCACCGACCCTCTCCTCGCCCGCTCGATTCTCGTGGCCAGAGCAGCGTCCATGGGGGGAAGGCCTACGACCCCCAGGTCCGCCCCGGAGAGGATCTTGGTCGCGAACCCAAGCCGCTCCGGTTCCCCCCTACCTCGCCGCCGGGAGTGGTGCAGGGCTGCACGGACTCCCACCGCCTCGGGCAGGAGTTTAGATGCGACCTGCCGGGGAGCGAGGGGCGTCAGGCCCTGGAATCCTGGGTTGGGGGCCCCGACTGAAGCCCTCGCCGCCTCCATCGGCTGTTCCAGGCCGCAGCTGGATATAGCCCGTCGTAGCACCGCCGACACGGGCTCGAGAGGCTCCCTCACCAGGCTAGGAGCCATCACCCACGGTGCTGCCTCTTCTCGCGCTGGCGTAGGCACAGGAGGCCCCGGACTGGACCTCGGGGCCTCCTGTGCTCGACGTGAGGAGGGTCCGGCCTCCACCTCGTCCTGTGAAGCCTCTCCTATCCCGAAGTCCTCCCCATCCGAGCCCCCCTCAGGCGTCGGAGTGTCGCCCCAGAAGAGGACGGAGAAGGAGGGGGAGGAGGGAGGCACGCAGTCCCCGGCTGGTGGCCCGCTGGCCTCGGCTGGAGCTGCGTGGTCCGGCGTAGGCGACGAAGAAGCCTCTCCACGGACTATCCTCCTGGCTCCGCTGGATCGTGACGCATCCTGCAGTAGGCCTGACTCGAAGCCCGTGCTTCCCACCGACGCTGTGTGGCCCATGGCGAGGCCAGTGTCGGTGTTAGCACTACCGCTGGAGGCCGCCAGGCCCTGGGCCCTCCTGAGGCGGCACTCCAGCTGGTGGACCGTGAAGTCGTCACAAGGTCTGCATGCGTCTTCGTCGCCTGCGTGGTGCAGGGCGAGCCACGCATGGTTGGGCCCCAGGCACAGGATGCACAGCCGATGGCGGTCGTCCGCTGCTACTGGTAGGCCGCAGCCCGTCAGACCGCAGACTCGAGGTGCCTCCATCTTCTTTTCCTCCAGTCACCACGAGGCAGGTAAACGCAGCTAGGCTAACCCAGCCTAGCTTCCGCCTATTAGCTTAACGCGGCCTGTAGTCTAGCTAGCGGCGTTAGCTAACTTCTTAGCTCGTGGAAAGACTGAGAGGACAGGAAAAGTAACGCGGGAGCGTTTTAATCTAACAACGATAACCTGATTAGAACCTGGTGACGCTGGAGGCTTTATAACCCAACCGGTTTCCGGTTTGCGTCACAGAACCCTGTCCAATCGAAGATTGTTTCCGGGAGCTCATGTGTTGTGCTCTGTGCAATCGCCAGAGGGCGATGATATCCCATAAGTAAGTTTCTTATGTAGAAACGAAAAGAACAACTAAAGTTTTCAAATAATAGTAGTGGAGTAAAAGTATAATATTTGCCTCTGAGATGTAGTGGAGTAAAAGTTAAAGTATAGAGAATTGGAAATACTCCAGTAAAGTAAAAGTACCTCAACATTGTATTTAAGTACAGTACTTGAGTAAATGTACTTAGTTACTTTACACCACTGGCGAGGTGTGGCACAGGCTTCCACATTTATGCCACTCCAACAGCGCACGACAAGCGGGCGTAAACAAGAGGATGGTATGCTCACTCTTAGAGCAGACACAGAGATGTGGGGGGTGCAGAGACAATAGGACAGACAGACAGACAGACAGACAGACAGACAGACAGACAGACAGACAGACAGACAGACAGACAGACAGACAGACAGACAGACAGACACATGTCACCGAATGAAGACTTCAGCTGGTGCCACATCTACTGATGTCACTCCTGTGTCTCTCTCTTTCCCCTCTGTCATTCTGTCCCTCTTTCACTCACTCAATTACTCTCTCCACACGTCTGTCGAACACCCTCGTCTTTCTCACACTCCTGTTTCTTTCTCGTTGACCTCTCGTCTTTCTCTGGGTTAAATCCTCCTCTCTTCTTCACAATCAGCCCCCTGTGTGTGGAGGTAGACAGCACAGCTCAGAAAACCCTCCAGTCACAGTTATTGAGCTACATGCCGCCCCCTCACTCTCTCTCCCTCTCTCTCGCACGCACACACGCGCGCACGCACGTGCACACACACTCCACTCGCTGCAGGGTGCCGCCGACCATGCTGGCTAGTCACTACTTCCTGTTCATGGCTAACGAGCTGCCCTCCTATCACTTGTCAGAAAAGCTGTGTGTGTCTGCTGCAGAACGAGCTGTCAAGGTGTGTGTGCGTGTGTGCGCGCGCGTGTGCGCGTGTGTGTGTGTGTGTGTGTGTGTGTGTGTGTGTGTGTGTGTGTGTGGTGTGTGTGTGTGTGTGTGTGTGTGTGTGTGTGTGTGTGTGTGTGTGTGTGTGCTGAGCTGTGCTGCATGGAGCTGAATGGGAATGCAGGTGTGTCTGACTCAACGAGTTGTTTTGGTAGATAAGTCTGATTTATTGGGATGCTGAGTCATGGTTTAGGGATTCATCATTATCACAGTCTTCTGGGACATTCTGGAAATATCATGACCATGTGAAAATGTATTTGCTGGTTTGTGACATTGTTGCATCATTTCGTGCCTGGTGTCGGCTCTAACACGCTGACCTGTTTGCCTTCCGCGACATTCACAGCCTGTATCAAAAACAAGATTATTTTTCACTCAAACACATGTTTGTTATCGGATATTTAGTTTTGTTAGCAAACATGCTTACATTAAATTATGAATTGACAGAAAGGCTCTAGCTTCCCCTCCAGCGATAATGAGGATTTGTGACAGCTGATCACCTTGAGAAATGTGTGTTGACAGTGGATTTTTCTTACTGTTTTGGTGTTGTATATGTCACAGGTAAATTGGCATTCCAGGTAAATTGGAAGTGGAGCGCTTGTTTTTAGGCGCGGGGCTGCGAGGCGAGGCTTTGATGCGAGGACGACAACAAGAAGATAGCAACCAGGAAATGCAAGCACCAGCCTCAGTGGCGCACTTCGATAATCATTGGACTCCCCATCCACTTCCACTAGGAGTCTGGGTTTGACTCCCGCTTGGGACATTACTTTTTCAAACAACCGCGGACTACTTTTTTTCGCCGATAAAGTATAGTTTTGGACCATGATGGAGGCGCGCCGACTCAGCAGACCTTGAGGCCGAGGAGTCGCGCCCGAGCGCTACCAGGCGCGAGTGCCCGCGACGACCGGCCGATGGTCTGCTAGTCGACTAAAGCGCCGTCCGAGTTATGTACCGATAGGCACAGAATCGTAAATGATGTTGTGGGGACTGCGTTTGCCCCAACTGCCACTCACTGCACTAACATAGCCCGCCAGCACCGCCCCCTTGTGCTTCAACTGCATGGAATATGGCTGTGTGTGTGTGTGTGTGTGTGTGTGTGTGTGTGTGTGTGTCAACTGCATGGAATATGGCTGTGTGTGTGTGTGTGTGTGTGTGTGTGTGTGTGTGTGTGTGTGTGTGTGTGTGTGTGTGTGTGTGTGTGCGCTCGCGCGTGTGTGCGTGTGTGCGCATGCGTGTGTGCGTGCGCGTGTGCATGCGTGCGTGGTGTGGGGCTCATGACTGGCTTGCTTTGCCCTCTAGCGTTGATTCTACATAATTGCCTGGGGGGGGGGGGGGGGGGTGAAAACAAGCGCTTCTTTTCCAATTTACCTGGAATGCCAATTTACCTGTAACATATACACCCAGCAATATGTGCAGGTGACTCACTGTACTTAATTAAAGGTAGGGTAAGTGATATTCTTTGTAAAAAAACCCCACTATATTCTTATAGTAATCATTGCTATAGTATAGAGTGTTTGTCTCTCCAGCTCTTTAATAAACAGAAAATTAATGTTCAGGAAAGAGTACCCATTTATCAGCTTCATTTTTATAGTGTTCCAGTTCCAATTGTGTCTGCTCATTTCTTTGTGTCATCACTTCCAATTTCACTTTTTTAATCTGTATCCTGACTGACTCTATACAAAATAAAATAAAATGTGTATCCTGACCTGAAAATGCATTTTCTGTTTGATAAAGAGCTGGAGAGACATGGAGTCTCCTGTTACTGAGCAAACACTTTATAGCAATGAGTACTATCAGAATATAGAGCTATTTAACACTTATTTTAACCAAAGAAAATCACTTACCCTACCTTTAATGTTAGTACACAAAGTAAGGTGAGTCACTGTACTTGATGAATGGACACAAAAAGCCATGCTGTAATGCTGTGAGACCCCAGACACTCGAGGTGATGGATGCCTGCAGGTTGCTGTCCAGCACAATGTTTCCCAGACCTTGTTAATGATTGCTCCTCTGCGGTGTAAAGTATAACCTGGCTGGCTGTAGCAGTGCCAGTGTGGACCAGCTGACAGGGGTCTGTGTGGTGGGCTAACGGATGCGTGGACCAGCTGACAGGGGTCTGTGTGGTGGGCTAACGGATGCGTGGACCAGCTGACAGGGGTCTGTGTGGTGGGCTAACGGATGCGTGGACCAGCTGACAGGGGTCTGTGTGGTGGGCTAACGGATGCGTGGACCAGGGCTGCTGAGCTGGGTTGGTTTAACCCCTTCAATCCGGGAACGCATGCTGTGTCATTTTAGATTTGTTTTGCCATTATTTTATACTATGGGCTATTCAAAAGAAAAGCAGATCTACAAGCTCGTAGCGCAGCACCGAGTGCCGTGCCACGAGCTTGTAGATCTGCTATTTTTTGTGAAAAAACGTGATACCGTAGAAAAGCGAACATTTTGAACTCAAATCTTTGCTTCTGGGGGATAAAAAAAATGTCTTCTAAATCCTAACAGTTTTTTGAAAAAAATACTTATGTTGCGATTATATCAGTGGTTCTCAAACTTTTTTCATGTCAAGGACCACCCATCTATTTTGTTCCAGGGACCCCCCAGAAGCAAATTTGAGTTAAAAATGTATATATATATATATTCAGATTTGCACACATGTTCATGTTTTTAAAATGACAGAGATGCCTTCCCGGATTGAATGGGTTAACAGGAGAGCTGAATGGATGGATGTGTGCTTCAGGGCAAGCTGTGGGGGGGGGGGGGTAGGACCACAGAGCAGACCGTAATTAGAGGCAGAGATGTGCCAAACCTGACAGCACAGTTACTCTGTAGCCCCAGGCCTCAGCCCATGCCACTGTACTCCTTTATCTGTCCTCCCCCTCTCTCCTGCTCTCTTTCTTTCTCTCCAGGTCATGACAGGAGTCACGTAAATATTTCATGCTCTCTTTTGTCTATCTGGTAACTTTCATCCTCCTCTCTTGCTCTCTGTCTCTTTCTGCTCTCAGCCCCGGTGCTAAGTGTATTTGGAAGATGGTATGCGTGTGCGGAGATCTCCGACAATTAAAATAATAAATGAGAAATTATGCTAGAGGGCGCTCTTCCGCAACCTATGAATGATCCCTTGACTGCGGGAGAAGGAATGGACGGAAATAACGTCATCCCAAAAAGATTCACTTCCGTCCACTCCCATGTTATGAGATGTAGATAAACACATCTAGCTCGGCTTTCTTCTTTTTTTGGTGAAAACGAGCCATATTCAATTACAACTGAACGGACAATCGCGGTAAAACGTTTTTGTTTTCCGGTGGATAGACGAGACCCTTCCCCTCACCCAGACAGCCTTTTTTTACATCTGTGTCCACAACGTGGCTTCAGTGGTGCTCCGTGGATCGTCAACATAAGGTAATTAATTAATGAATTAATACCTGGCAGAGAATGTGTTAACCCTTTAAGACCGGGAACGCATCTGTGTGTCCTTTTAAGATTTATTTGGCTATTCAAAAATAGCAGATCTACAAGCTCAAAGCGCCGCAGATGCTATTTTTTGGGAAACATTTTGAAAATGTTGTGCAAATCTTCTAATATATATATATATATTTTAAAGCGAACATTTGTAACTCAAATCTTTGCTTCTGGGGTTTCTACAAATGTCTTCTAAACCCTAACAGTTTTTGGAAAAAACGTATGTTGCTGTAATATCAGTGGTTCTCAAACTTTTTCATATCAAGGACCCCCAAAATGATATGTATTTGGCCGTGGACCCCCATCGCAAAATATGTTGTTGCAGGGACCCCCAGAAGTTGTAACATGATAAAAAATGTTATAAAATAAAAAAATATATATATTCAAAGCCCAAAGAAATCTTAAAATGACACACAGATGCGTTCCCGGTCTAAATGGGTTAACAGCCAAATATGGATAAAAGGGAGTTGTTGGCAATTGGCATGGAAAAGTTTGGGAACTCCTGCACTGTAGTATAATGTGTTGTTTGTATCTCAGCTCCAGAGCCCCCAGACAACAACAATCTGTCTCATAATTCTCCAGTGAAGAGGCTGTTCCGGCCCGACCTTTGGGAGGTGGCTACATATGACACTAAACATGATCCTTCCACATTGTGACGATGTGCAACAGTAAAGGCAATAATGAACATGTGTTGTTTTATTTGACAGAATTGTATCCATGTTCATGTTCTGAACATTTTGATGAACATAACTAGAATCATGTGGATCACAGGAACAGTATGATGACTCCAATGTTGATGTTGTAGACTTCCCCCCCTCAGATCATAAAGCCGTGCTCTTCCAGACCCTACTCCCTTCTATTCCTCCTCAGCCACCTATGTCCTCCCGTTCACGATCCTTTAAACCAAATTCCAACCAGCGCTTCCAACAGGCTTTTCCAGCTTATCTCTCCCTTTACCCTCCTACTGCCCCAGCCCAACCTTCAGTTAATGACCTATAGTCAATGATTTTAACAGCACTTGTACTCAAATCCTTGATTACATTGCCCTATTCAAAATCAAGCTAAGCCAAAGACAATTCTCTGGCAAAACGAACAGACCAGGGAAATTAAAAAACAATGTAGAAAGGCAGTCAGAACGAGTGGAAAAAAGATAAGCTCATGTCCTCACACAACCACCTCAGAGATCTGATGCACAAATATCAGTCAGCTGTTGAGCCCATAACTCCAGGATAATGTTCCAAGCAATCCAATCTGTCATTAGCCCAGCACCCAGTCAGCCCCAAGAAGCTTCCCCAGAAAAATGCGAAGAGTTCCTGCAACATTTTACCAGCAAAATAGAGGGAATTAGACAGCAGTTGTCCGCTGAACCGACAGTGCCTGGTGATTGTCCGGTGCCACCCTCCCAACTCAGCTCATTCAACCCAATCACAATAGCAACACTTTTGGAAATTGTCACACACATGAAATCCTCATCATGCCCCCTTGATATCATTCCCACCACATCTTTGAAGGAGAACATACAGACTGTTGCCCCCCATATAGTATCCATTATGAACTGTTCACTGGAATATTTCCCTAAAATAAAAAAAATGCCCTGGTCCAACCGCTTTAAAAAAAAAACGTCACTAGACCCCCTAGTTTTAAATAATTTTAGACCTATTTCCAAATTGCCGTTTTTATCGAAAATCTTAGAAAGAAATCGTGTCCAAGCAACTGATTACTTTTATGAATTTTAATTCTGTCTTTGAAAATTTTCAGTCGGGTTTCAGGGCACTGCACAGCACAGAGACGGCACTTTTAAAAATGACTAATGATCTTGTATTTAATGCAGACTCTGGTGACTGTTAAATTTTATTCCTTTTAGACCTTAGCTCTCTTTTGATACTGTCGATCACTTAATTTTAATTGAACGCCTGAAAGACCTGGTCGGCATAAACGAGGTAGCTTTGGTGTGATTGGGGAGGCCTCCTCATCACGGGCTCCTTTTAAATGTGGGGTTCCACAAGGTTCGATTTTGGGCCCCCTCATGTTCACAATTTATGTTGCCAATTATAGCAACATTATTCGTCACCATGGCATCCAATTCCATAGCTACGCAGATGATACTCAGCTGTACATCCCCTTAAAATCTGGTGTCACAGGAAACATACCCCGCCTGCTTGAATGTCTCTCGGACATCAAAAAATGGATGTCCCAGAATGTTCTACAACTCAATGAAACAAAATCAGAAATCATCATATTCGGCCCCCCAAATTCCACCCTCTCCTTCCACTCTGAACTTGGCACTTTAGCTCCAAATATCACCCACACTGCCCGTAACCTGGGTGTAATTTTTGACCCAGACATTTCATTCAACACACAAGTCACGAGTAGTCCAGTCCTGCTACTACCAGATTAGGAACATTGCCAAGATAAAATCATTCATATCCACTGCAGACCTGGAAACTGTCATAAATGCCTTTATTTCATCCCGCTTAGACTGCTTTAACTCCCTCTAGGTATTAATAAAAAAGCCATATCCCTTCTCCAGATGGTGCAAAACTATGTCTGCAGCAAGATTACTCACCAACACAAAGAAACAAGACCATATCACACCCATCCTGGCTGCCCTACACTGGCTGCCTGTGAGCTACAGAATTGATTTTAAGATTTTATTGATCACTTTTAAAGCCCTACATGGACTGGCCCCCAGTTACATTGTGGACATGCTAAAACCTCATGAGCCAGTGCGCCAGCTTAGATCCTCGGATTGGGTCCTCCTGGATCCTCCCACAACTCACTTCGTCACACAGGGGGACCGGGCTTTTTCGGTTTTGCTCTGGAATGCCCTACCCTTGGATCTTAGGTTAGCAGAGTCAGTGTCCTCTTTTAAATCGCTTTTGAAAACACATCTATATATAAAGTGTTTTTCCTAAGGATTGTTTTATGGACTGACTTTAAATGCTGTTTTTTATGTTTTTTTGTTTTTGTTTATTGTTTTCTTATTTTATTCTTTCTCTTGCTGATGTTTGCGGTTTTTAACATGCATGTAAAGCACTTCGTAACTTTGTTTGGAAAAGCGCTATACAAATTCATTCATTCATTCATTCATTCATTCAATGTAGTCAGGGCTGTTAACAAAAAAAGGGGGACACGGCTGACAAAAGCGCCAAATTTTTTCTACATGCTCTCCATCACCATAAGTTTCATTTTGGACGGGGAGCCACGTCATCAAGATGGCAGAAGGCAGCCATCTTGGATTTCAAAGATGGCCACCATGTAATATCTATAAGTGCCAATATCTCGGCTTCAAAGCCACTTAGAAGGTCAATCTTGGTGTCAAAATATACATTTTCTGGGTCAAGGAATGCAATAAAGCTATTGAGAATTCCACTAGATGTTTATTTGTGCCACGATCAAATAAATATGGTCATTCTAGCAACATATTTACATAATTTTCAACTCGGTTAGCAGTCAGACACAGAAAATGGAGCATGAAGTGAATTGACATTCAAATTATCTGTCACATTGACAACTGCAAAGCTCTGTGCAATTCCAGTGTGCCTTCTTGCATGAGCACCTTGCACCACAACCACGTTTACAACCGCACTTGACCAGTTCATTGCAGGCTTTTGACGCCATCGGTAGAATGCTCCACACAGGAAGCCAGACCTGGTTGTTGTCATCCAATGTCCATCCCCATCCTTCTGGACTGGGTGTCGGCTGCTGGGCCAGTTCAGACGTGGACCAGATCCCAGACTGGTAGGCAACTCGCTTCACGTGCTGCAACAGTGAATCTTGCGTTGGTGGAATGTGTTCCATCGTTTTGTTCTTCTGGCAGAACAACTCTCGCCGTGCTTCATTGACAGATTCCAAATCACTTGTCTTATCATACATGATGACTGTGAAACGCTCAAGAAGCTGAAAGTGTTGGGCATCTATGGTCACTGAAGTGTATGGATTTTCTGCCATGTAGTTGAAGGCCTGGGTGACCTCAGGGTAGGACTTCCATGCCATCCATGCTGACTTCTTTCCTTTCCCGCAGAATGCTGATGTTGTGTCACAGCCTGTGTAACAGTGGAAGATGGGAAGTGCTGTGGACTTGTCTTTGCCCAGAGCATGGCAGATGGTGTTTATATGAACATAGGTGTAGTTCTTGCCAGTGCCAAAAGCAACCCAGATGTCTGCAGCTGGATACTTGGTGAGCAGGGCATGGAACTTGCCGATGAGGATAACGACAACATCCGTATCCACAGTGCGTATCAAGCAGGTAGAACAGCCATGTTCCAGGGCATCAAGCAGGTGAATCAATATCCTGGTGTCGGCCTCTTCGTGGTTACATGGCAGCATGGAGTGGCTGGTGTCTGTGCCGACCACTGCCAGATGTGATGAAGACCAGCTTGCCCTCTGGCCAGGCGGTGGATGCAATCTTCCCAGAGAGAAAGGTAAAGAGTTCCTGCTTGTTTATAGGATCACGCAGGAAATCTGGCCAATTCCCCGGCAGCTTGTTCTGACCAGCCACCTTCCGTCGTATCCCTTTGCCTCGCTTCTCCCTTGTTGACTCTTTTATGCTGCTGGTGATGTAAGTATCCCAGACCACATCAACTCTTTTGGAGATCTACAAAGCCCAATCCATTGTGTGCAAGAGACGAGATTGGCAAGGGGCAGGCAAAAATCTAAACTGTGTAAGGCAAGGGGTCGAAAACCAAAGGGGCAGTCAGAGAAGGCAGAGGTACCGGCAAGGGCTGGGCAAAAACGTAGTATAGAAAACAGAACAGAGATCAGTTAGGGCAAAAAAATGGATTTTGAACAATGCTTGAGAGCTTGGGTAAACACAAGGCAATCTGGCAAGAGACTGGAGAGAGACTGAGGGTTAAGTACTGTAGGCATGATTGCAGGTGAGTGAATGCAGGTGGTCACACTGGCAGGAACCAGATCCAGACACACCCACACCCTAGGGACTAACAGGACACAGGTGGAGATAACTAATAATCACAGGGAGGAGAGACAAGGCAGGTAAACAGTAACTAGGCAGACAGGAAACAATAGGAACGATACTACAAAATAGATAGGAAAAATAGGAAATAACAAGAGTCAGATCTGTCAAAGTTTAATAAACACACACACACACACACACACACACACACACACACACACACACACACACACACACACACACACACACACACACACACACACACACACACTGAGATGTTGTGCATAATCTAGACGAAGCATGCATAATTGTGTACATATATTGCCAGAATTTACCAAATTATCTAATATTGGCTGAATTAGTCACTTATTGATATTCCCTATAGTTTTATTGCATTCCTTGTCCCAGAAAATGTATATTTTGACACCAAGATTGACCTTCTAAGTGGCTTGGAAGCCGAGATATTGGCTTTTATAGATATTGCATGGTGGCCATCTTTGTAATCCAAGATGGCCGCCTTCTGCCATCTTGATGGTGTGGCTCCCCGTCCAAAATGAAACTTATGGTGATGGAGAACACGTAAAAAAAATGTGGTGCTTTTGTCAGCCGTGTCCCCCTTTTTCAAAAATCTGGTCTTAAGCAACCGGGCTAATGTGGATCTCAGACTTCATGTGTCAGTCATCTATGATGTCATTCATCTATGACATATCTATGACATATGACTCCAAATATTTCAAAGTATTACAAAAGGGGGGGAAACGGCCTTCTGGCAGTGTGCACAATAACGTTGGCGCTGATTGGTCCAGTGGCATGTGCATGTACATTCATGTGTCCATGCGTACATGAATGAAGATGTGCATAGGCCAGTGCATGCTGGTAGGTGCAAGCTTTGTGGAGCTGACTCAATGACTCACTAAAGAGAGCCGGTATAGAGTACAGAAGTCCTGACGTCACTCGTCCATCCCCTGGGTCGTAAAGTAATTTTGGAGAATAACATTGGGTCATCATAGAATCGTCTCATATAAGAATTGTGGTCCAAAAATAAACAAACTGTCTCTGCGATATTGTCAGGGAGGTGGCTCTCTATTGTTTATGATAGTCAGTCAGTCACTCATATTTGAAACAGTCAGTTTCTGGCAAAAAAATGACGAATTCGGCGGAAGTAACAGCGTTTTGTCACCGTCAGTTGATGCTTTATATCCATAAGAGTAAAACCGGCGGGTCATTTGTTTATTTTTGGAACACAGTTCTTATTTGCCGCGATTCAGAACGGGGGGGAAAAAAACGCGACCCAGGTAGGATGTGTAAATTACGTCAGACTCTGGTGCTCTATAGGTTGAGGGGAACACAAATGCTTAAAGTAACAAAATATAAAAAAATCACACCCAGTGTGAAGTGGGCGGTGTGGTCACAGTGGTCATCACAGTGATGGAAGTTCACTTAAAGAAAAGTAATATTGTGGACCAACCATTGTACACCCCTAACTTAAAAAAAAACATAAATGTGTTTTTTTTAAGTGCATAGTCCTATTTATAGGGCTATGCACATGTGTCATGTTTCACTAGCCAATCACAGTCCTGAATAGACTGTGATTGGCCAATCACGGTGCAGGGTTAGGGGGGTACACTGGTGGCCAATCACAGCGCAGGGTTGTGGGGGTGCAATGGGTGGGGGGGGGTACAATGGTGGCCAATCACAGTGCAGCGAATGTTGATGTCCAAACCTCACATATAGGGGTGGTTTCACCGCCCAAAAACAATGTGTATCTGCAAAAGTGATACAAATATGGAATAGTTGTGAAAATGATTTAAAAATGTGTTCAATTCAATCTGCAAATTTAAGAAAATGTATACATTTAATATGGTAACTAAATATAATAATATAATATAACAATAATATACCTTACTATAACAAATAAAATAATATGTAATTATTAATTGTGTAATTATTGCCAGACCCAAGGGGTCGGGCTTACATGAGGCTTTGTACCTGTTTCGTCCATACATGGGCATGGTCACTTTGTCCTCCGGCCCCAGCCAAAAAAAAGTCTGTCACTTTGTCCTCCGGCCCCAGCCAAAAAAAAATCTGCCCCCCAAAAAAGTCTGTCCATACATGGGCATAGAAGGGACACACGTCGTGCGAAGCCCGGCCATTCAGATTTGTCCCCCGGCCCCAGCCAAAAAAGTCTGTCCCCCTTTCGTCCCCTTTCGTCACGAACTATTATTATTATGTCACAAATGTAATTAAGTAAAGCTCATCAACCACTGTACTCTCCATTCTGGACTTCATTCTGGGTCTGGCAGAACCAGGTCTCCTGGTCTTGTTTAAATTGTAGACATATTGTCTTTGTTTCAATTGATTGATTATTCTGCAATTGTTTTATATAGCTTATTTAAAGCAAGGGTAGGCGCTATAAGCTAAAGCTTCAGCCTACACCTTTTCGGTCTGGCAGTCTTGTGCTGCTTTGTTTTTGTTTTTATTGTACAAAATGTCATATGTGTACATGGCTTATAATATATGATCATAATATGATCTAAATAAACTTTAACTGACTAAAAGGTGTGGTGTATGTTGCATTATTACATCCATGTTTCCATAATATGTGTGTGAGAGCATGTAACACCGACACACCCAGTTGTGTTCTCAAACCATCTGTCCTAAGCAGGGCTGAAGAAACAGGACTTGGCACCAATTCACTGTATTTTCCCCGTTCCGAATTGTTTAGCTCTTCGGGGATTTTTTGTCGTCTGAGTGAGCAACATTCATATGGAATCCGACAGGAGCATATGGGGAGCACAAAGTGATTGTTCCAGTTTTCTGTCAGTTTAAAGTGATATGCTACAAGTCTCACGGTCAATTCCCTGCTACATGTGACAGATAGCAATTGGCCCAAGCTGCAGCGACAGCAGCAAGATGGGTTTTCCACTTGACGTGAGTGAGAGAGAGCTTCTATGCTGGGAGGATCTAGGAGTGGAATTTAGATCAGTAAGGCTGGAGTTGAACCCCCCCCCACAATTATCATGGTCTGGTGAGATGTGTGGGTGTGTGATACTGGTTTGCTGTGGTGTAAAGTAACTAAGTACATGTACTCAAGTACTGTACTGAAGTACAATTTTTACTTTTACTTTACTGGAGTATTTCCAATTGTCTATACTTTTACTTCTACTCCACTACGTTTCAGAGGCAAATATTGGACTTTTACTCCACTACAATTATTTGAAAACTTTAGTTACTAGTTACTTTGCAGATATACATTATTACATTATAACACATACATTAACCACTTTAGCCCTATTTTATACCTAGGCTGTTTGAAAATAGCCGATCTACAAGCTCACATCGCGACACGTTGTGAGCTTGTAGATCTGCTATTTTCAAACATTTTTGTACTTTTACTGTTGGTACTTTAAGTACATTTTGATACCAATACTTTTGTACTTAGTAAATATTGAATTCCTTTAACTTGTAACAGAGTACTACTACATTGCAGTATTGATACTTTTACTTAAGTAAAACATTTGAGTACTTTTTACACCACTGGACGTGAGTGAGAGAGAGCTTCTATGCTGGGAGTATCTAGGAGTGGAATTTATGTCAGTAAGGATGGAGTTGAACCCCCCACCCCCCACCCCCCCCCAGTTATCATGGTCTGGTGAGGTGTGTGGGTGTGTGATAGTGGTTTGTGGGAGATGCTATCAAACAGGAAGTGCCTGGCGGCGTAACGGACCGAGAAAGATTAGGAGGTTATCTCCTCCGTGTCAATGAGAGCCTCTTAATCCCTCAGGGTGAAACGTTCTGTGTGTGTGTGTGTGTGTGTGTGTGTGTGTGTGTGTGTGTGTGTGTGTGTGTGTGTGTGTGTGTGTGTGTGTGTGTGTGCGCGCACCGGTGGTGGAGAGAGAGAGAGAGAGAGAGAGAGAGAGAGAGAGAGAGAGAGAGAGAGAGAGAGAGAGAGAGAGACTAATGAGGAGTGAGTGAGGGCAGGTGTGATTATGGATTGAGAGGGAGTGACAGCAGGTGAGGTGGGTGGATCCAATCAATGGGAATAGGCCAGGGGGAGTGTTGCACACTAGGATGACTCTTCTACAAGAACATATGTCAGAAAATTGACAAACAAATACTGTCAAAATGCCATTTCATCTTGTCTTTAAAAAGTGAACATGCATTAATTAACGAAGTCATGATTTTTGTTCAGTAAATTATATGTGGACTGGTTAAATTGGGGTTTTAACCAGGGACCTACTAGCCTCGATCTCCAGGCTTTTATTGTTTAGTGTTGCTAAAAAATAAAAGCCTGGCCCAGCGCGTCGGTGTACTAGGTATAAGGAAGTGTTTCACTTCCCAACCAACCAGAGTGCAGTGGGCGTCGCTCGTAATGTTGTGTTAACGGGGCGGGGGTTGACGGACAGATCGGTGAACCAATGGGATCAGCCGCAGTCTCTCGCCGGCTCTTTACACCCGCCCCTCTATACACGAAATCAGGAGCGTTGGGGCAGTCTAGGGACCTACAGACTTGCAGGTAGACTGTGTACTGACTGAGCCATTGGATAGACGGAATTGGATTTCATGTGTGGTAAGTTATCATACAGCATGGATTGCTTATTATATATCTACAAGCTCATAACGTGTCACATTGTAGACCGGCTGTATGTGGTTACTGTAGGTGTTGTATTAATAATTGAATCTGCAAAGTAACAACAAGTAACTAAAGCTGTCATATTATGCTGTAATTGTAGTAGAGTAGAAGTAACACAAATGAAAAGTAAAGTAAAAGTACCTCAAACTTGTACTGTGCATTGTAATCACTTGTATTGGTACTTGAGTAAATGTAAATAGTTACTTTTCAGAACCATTGAGGAGCCAATGACTGACAGGCTAGGTATCACCAGGTGCACTGATTGCTAGAGGGCAGAGGGACATGGGTTGATATTAATGGTCTTAACTCAAAATGTATATGTCACAGTACGTTTGGAGAACCAGTACGATTGAAGACAGAGCGCTCGTTTTTAGGCACGGGGCTCCTTCGGGGCGAGGCGGGGCTTTTCGAGACAGGGTTTATTAGCGAGGCTCGCGAGGAGGAGGAGGAGGACGGCGCTGCGAGGCGGGGGGTTATTACGCGAGGCTCGCGAGGAAGAGGAGCCTCCTCCTCCTCCTCCTCCTCCTCGCGTTTTAAACCGTCCCGTCCTCTCCTTCTCTCCTTCTCCTCCTCCGAGGAGGAGGAGAAGGAGAGCGCGGAGAGGCGGGGCTTTGATGCGCCGACGGAGACCTGTCTTTTGTTGTTCCCCCCCACATAGCAACCAGGAAGCTACGCTAGGGGAACCATAATATCTATGAGGGGAACGCTGAACACGCGTTCACACGCACGGCGCGCCGACTTAGTGGAGCTTGAGGCCGAGGAAGCGCGCCCTCGCGCCTCGCGAGTGCCCGCGGTGACCGGCCGACGCTCCACTAGTCGACTCAGCGCCGTTTGATTTGTAAACCGATAGGGACAGAATAGTTATTTTCATGGATCACTGTGTGTGTGTGTGTGTGTGTGTGTGTGTGTGTGTGTGTGTGTGTGTGTGTGTGTGTGTGTGTGTGTGTGTGTGTGTGTCAGGGAGAAAGTAAAACAAAAGCCAGAACACAATAAAAGTATCTAAACAGTCCTGCTTTCAATAAACAATGTGTATCTGCAAAAGTGATACAAATATGGAATAGTTGTGAAAATGATTTAAAAATGTGTTCAATTCAATCTGCAAATTTAAGAAAATGTATACATTTAATATGGTAACTAAATATAATAATATAATATAACAATAATATACCTTACTATAACAAATAAAATAATATGTAATTATTAATTGTGTAATTATTGCCAGACCCAAGGGGTCGGGCTTACATGAGGCTTTGTACCTGTTTCGTCCATACATGGGCATGGTCACTTTGTCCTCCGGCCCCAGCCAAAAAAAAGTCTGTCACTTTGTCCTCCGGCCCCAGCCAAAAAAAAATCTGCCCCCCAAAAAAGTCTGTCCATACATGGGCATAGAAGGGACACACGTCGTGCGAAGCCCGGCCATTCAGATTTGTCCCCCGGCCCCAGCCAAAAAAGTCTGTCCCCCTTTCGTCCCCTTTCGTCACGAACTATTATTATTATGTCACAAATGTAATTAAGTAAAGCTCATCAACCACTGTACTCTCCATTCTGGACTTCATTCTGGGTCTGGCAGAACCAGGTCTCCTGGTCTTGTTTAAATTGTAGACATATTGTCTTTGTTTCAATTGATTGATTATTCTGCAATTGTTTTATATAGCTTATTTAAAGCAAGGGTAGGCGCTATAAGCTAAAGCTTCAGCCTACACCTTTTCGGTCTGGCAGTCTTGTGCTGCTTTGTTTTTGTTTTTATTGTACAAAATGTCATATGTGTACATGGCTTATAATATATGATCATAATATGATCTAAATAAACTTTAACTGACTAAAAGGTGTGGTGTATGTTGCATTATTACATCCATGTTTCCATAATATGTGTGTGAGAGCATGTAACACCGACACACCCAGTTGTGTTCTCAAACCATCTGTCCTAAGCAGGGCTGAAGAAACAGGACTTGGCACCAATTCACTGTATTTTCCCCGTTCCGAATTGTTTAGCTCTTCGGGGATTTTTTGTCGTCTGAGTGAGCAACATTCATATGGAATCCGACAGGAGCATATGGGGAGCACAAAGTGATTGTTCCAGTTTTCTGTCAGTTTAAAGTGATATGCTACAAGTCTCACGGTCAATTCCCTGCTACATGTGACAGATAGCAATTGGCCCAAGCTGCAGCGACAGCAGCAAGATGGGTTTTCCACTTGACGTGAGTGAGAGAGAGCTTCTATGCTGGGAGGATCTAGGAGTGGAATTTAGATCAGTAAGGCTGGAGTTGAACCCCCCCCCCACAATTATCATGGTCTGGTGAGATGTGTGGGTGTGTGATACTGGTTTGCTGTGGTGTAAAGTAACTAAGTACATGTACTCAAGTACTGTACTGAAGTACAATTTTTACTTTTACTTTACTGGAGTATTTCCAATTGTCTATACTTTTACTTCTACTCCACTACGTTTCAGAGGCAAATATTGGACTTTTACTCCACTACAATTATTTGAAAACTTTAGTTACTAGTTACTTTGCAGATATACATTATTACATTATAACACATACATTAACCACTTTAGCCCTATTTTATACCTAGGCTGTTTGAAAATAGCCGATCTACAAGCTCACATCGCGACACGTTGTGAGCTTGTAGATCTGCTATTTTCAAACATTTTTGTACTTTTACTGTTGGTACTTTAAGTACATTTTGATACCAATACTTTTGTACTTAGTAAATATTGAATTCCTTTAACTTGTAACAGAGTACTACTACATTGCAGTATTGATACTTTTACTTAAGTAAAACATTTGAGTACTTTTTACACCACTGGACGTGAGTGAGAGAGAGCTTCTATGCTGGGAGTATCTAGGAGTGGAATTTATGTCAGTAAGGATGGAGTTGAACCCCCCACCCCCCACCCCCCCCCAGTTATCATGGTCTGGTGAGGTGTGTGGGTGTGTGATAGTGGTTTGTGGGAGATGCTATCAAACAGGAAGTGCCTGGCGGCGTAACGGACCGAGAAAGATTAGGAGGTTATCTCCTCCGTGTCAATGAGAGCCTCTTAATCCCTCAGGGTGAAACGTTCTGTGTGTGTGTGTGTGTGTGTGTGTGTGTGTGTGTGTGTGTGTGTGTGTGTGTGTGTGTGTGTGTGTGTGTGTGTGTGTGCGCGCACCGGTGGTGGAGAGAGAGAGAGAGAGAGAGAGAGAGAGAGAGAGAGAGAGAGAGAGAGAGAGAGAGAGACTAATGAGGAGTGAGTGAGGGCAGGTGTGATTATGGATTGAGAGGGAGTGACAGCAGGTGAGGTGGGTGGATCCAATCAATGGGAATAGGCCAGGGGGAGTGTTGCACACTAGGATGACTCTTCTACAAGAACATATGTCAGAAAATTGACAAACAAATACTGTCAAAATGCCATTTCATCTTGTCTTTAAAAAGTGAACATGCATTAATTAACGAAGTCATGATTTTTGTTCAGTAAATTATATGTGGACTGGTTAAATTGGGGTTTTAACCAGGGACCTACTAGCCTCGATCTCCAGGCTTTTATTGTTTAGTGTTGCTAAAAAATAAAAGCCTGGCCCAGCGCGTCGGTGTACTAGGTATAAGGAAGTGTTTCACTTCCCAACCAACCAGAGTGCAGTGGGCGTCGCTCGTAATGTTGTGTTAACGGGGCGGGGGTTGACGGACAGATCGGTGAACCAATGGGATCAGCCGCAGTCTCTCGCCGGCTCTTTACACCCGCCCCTCTATACACGAAATCAGGAGCGTTGGGGCAGTCTAGGGACCTACAGACTTGCAGGTAGACTGTGTACTGACTGAGCCATTGGATAGACGGAATTGGATTTCATGTGTGGTAAGTTATCATACAGCATGGATTGCTTATTATATATCTACAAGCTCATAACGTGTCACATTGTAGACCGGCTGTATGTGGTTACTGTAGGTGTTGTATTAATAATTGAATCTGCAAAGTAACAACAAGTAACTAAAGCTGTCATATTATGCTGTAATTGTAGTAGAGTAGAAGTAACACAAATGAAAAGTAAAGTAAAAGTACCTCAAACTTGTACTGTGCATTGTAATCACTTGTATTGGTACTTGAGTAAATGTAAATAGTTACTTTTCAGAACCATTGAGGAGCCAATGACTGACAGGCTAGGTATCACCAGGTGCACTGATTGCTAGAGGGCAGAGGGACATGGGTTGATATTAATGGTCTTAACTCAAAATGTATATGTCACAGTACGTTTGGAGAACCAGTACGATTGAAGACAGAGCGCTCGTTTTTAGGCACGGGGCTCCTTCGGGGCGAGGCGGGGCTTTTCGAGACAGGGTTTATTAGCGAGGCTCGCGAGGAGGAGGAGGAGGACGGCGCTGCGAGGCGGGGGGTTATTACGCGAGGCTCGCGAGGAAGAGGAGCCTCCTCCTCCTCCTCCTCCTCCTCGCGTTTTAAACCGTCCCGTCCTCTCCTTCTCTCCTTCTCCTCCTCCGAGGAGGAGGAGAAGGAGAGCGCGGAGAGGCGGGGCTTTGATGCGCCGACGGAGACCTGTCTTTTGTTGTTCCCCCCCACATAGCAACCAGGAAGCTACGCTAGGGGAACCATAATATCTATGAGGGGAACGCTGAACACGCGTTCACACGCACGGCGCGCCGACTTAGTGGAGCTTGAGGCCGAGGAAGCGCGCCCTCGCGCCTCGCGAGTGCCCGCGGTGACCGGCCGACGCTCCACTAGTCGACTCAGCGCCGTTTGATTTGTAAACCGATAGGGACAGAATAGTTATTTTCATGGATCACTGTGTGTGTGTGTGTGTGTGTGTGTGTGTGTGTGTGTGTGTGTGTGTGTGTGTGTGTGTGTGTGTGTGTCAGGGAGAAAGTAAAACAAAAGCCAGAACACAATAAAAGTATCTAAACAGTCCTGCTTTCAATAAACCAAAAAAAGCATGAGCGCGTGCGCGTGTGTGTGCGCGTGTGTGTGTGTGTGTGTGTGTGTGTGACTGTGTGTGTGTGTGTGTGTGTGTGGCCATATATGTTTGTGCACAAGCCTGGCTTGTGGCTCCCTCTAGTGCTGGGTGGGTGGTAAAAACGAGCGCGCTTTCTTCAATCGTACTGGTTCTCCAATCATACTGTAACATATATATCACACAGCTTAGATAAATCGGAGAGTGATGTAAAAAAAAATCTGTAGTGTAAAAGTTGCACGTTCATATAATGTCAATGTATATTGTTTCTTGGGTCTGGGTAGCTCAGTTGGAAGAGCTCTTGACTCTGAACCCCAAAATTTTTTTGGGGGGCCCAAAACCATTTGGGGGGTTTTGGGGGCCCCAAACTAGCAGCAGGGAGGTGCTGCTTAATTTTTCTGTGTGTGGGTTTTGCGAGCAGTCGGCCCGTCACAGTCCCCCCACCCCCCGCTTCGGAGAGACACTAAGCGGTGCGTGTTCAGGTGGGTCTAAAATGCTGCCCACGGTGCCCACTTACAGTCTATGGTGCCCACCCAATCAAAATAAATAAATGTTACATAAATATTTTATGATAAAAAAATAAATTGGCAAAAAAATAATTTTTTTTTTTTTTTTTTTTTTTTTTTTTACCCCAATTTTGATTGGGTGGGCAGGATGCACGTTTGGGTGGGCACTGCCCACCCCTGCCCCCCCCTAGAACCGGCCCTGCTCTGAACCGCAAGGTCATGGGATCGAATCCTGGCAAAAGCGACACAGCATATAAGAAATTTAGTTCCCTTGTGTATAGAGCATTGTTACGTATAGACTCATGTGTTTGTTAATGTTGCTACCCTTTAAATGGCCATGGCCAATAACGTGGCATTGGGCGCTTAAAGTTAAATATTTGAAAAACTACACATTATTTCAAAGAAAAAGCCACCAGGCCACTAATGAGTTGTGAGTGAAGACAGGTGTGATTGGTGATGAGTGAGAGCAGGTGAGAGGGGTGGATCCAATCCATGGGAATACATCCACACGGCGTGTCATCAGTGGGTTGTACCTAGCGGGGCGGAGTTGCACTCAGGGGAAAACACAGATTTCCCCCAGCTGGTATAGACGGTGGGATGCTGGGTTTTCAAACTCATATGCTGTAAAAGTATACTGATCTAAAAGCAGGCGTCATGGCTTGCCAGATCACAGGCACAGAACCTTGTTGCCACTCGACAAGGAATGCTACATTAGCAAATTAAACAAGAGTCCGACTGGAATGTTGTCCTGACTGGACAAAGGATCCAACACAACACAATGGCCCGAGGTTATCGGATTTAATCACCTGGTAAGAGACACTATTACATTTTCTATAGATATGATCAATTAAACTCATCATAATATCAAAAAGCAAAAGCCATTCATTCATCAATGATGTTTATAGAACACGTTTTAGTGAATTCCAAGTACAGGAGACATCGCCATTACAGTTTGGAAACGCAGTCAACATGCAGCGATTTACACACGAAACAAGCCAAACCCTAGACTATCCTCGTTTAAAAACCTACAGAAAACACAATTGTTAATCTGGCAATGAACACGGAGCTAAAGCAGTGTGTAAATCCTGCATGATATTAAATGACGCACTTCGCCAAATCGTAATGGCGTCGGTACGTGCTGTTCACAAAACAGTCTCTAAACTGTACTTCAAATTCACTATAAACATTATTGATGACTTAATGGCTGTTGGGTTTTGATATTATGGTAAGTTTAATTGATCATATCTTGTAATAGTGTCTCTACCAGGCGATTAAACACTGTGCATATGTAAACATGTTTGGTAACAAAGAGGACAAAGGAGGTAACCAGAAGACTCGCCCCAAAACACCCTCGCCCCCATTTTTTCACCGACCAGCGGTTCTTGTATTCTTGTATTTGTTTTACAGAGGATAAGGTTTGAAATAAGTTCAGGGTTAGGCATAGTTTTACTGAGGTTCAGTTTAGTAATAAGGTTATGTTTTGGCACAGTTTTACTGAGGTTACGTTTAGGAACACCAGGTGAATCCCGGCGGGTTTGCCCCGGGGCGACTTTGTTTTGGGGCGAGTGTTTTGGTATTCAGACGGAGATGGAAAGAGGTTAACAGATCTCCGGTCTCAGTGGTGCTTGTGCTGAAACTTGACTCATGCAATAAGATATAAAGATAATCTGATAAACCACATGAACCCAGCTTACGTATTCTGGGGGGAACATAAACCAAACATTGCCAATCTAGCTCACAGTTACAACGCGTCGCGTTCCGACGCGCTGTGAGCTCATAGATTGTCAATGTTTGGTCTTTTTAGTCACATATATCTTAATAATAAGTCAACTTTTCCGAGGGCGATTGTGTTCCAGCTGTCCTTCTGATGGATTTTTTCTTAGCTGACAATGTTTCTATCGTCCATAAAATAGCTCTGAAAGTTATCCAAACGATCGTGTATGATGTAACTCTATGAGGCAGATCGTTCTGTTTTCCTCCGGGACAAAATCGAATGGGCGTTCCTGGGCGTTCCCGGGCGTTCCCGTCTATCTCCGTGTGTATCTATAGGGGGAAGGTTGCTGACTAGATGACTCTTTTCTACACCCACCCTCACTAACCTTAACCTCAGTAAAACAACGACCTAACCTCAAGAAACACTATTTGTAAAACTAAGAATTCCAAATGATGATCACCTCAAAGCATTGTTGGGGACAGGGATCAAACCAGCAACCTATGGATCACAGGCTGCCTCTCTTCTCATTGAGTTAGAGATATGGCCTCCCTGATGGTGTCTGTTGATATCTATAGGTTTTTCCGTCTGTTATGAACCAAGCCTCTGTTTCGCTAACTACTCTAGATCACTGGTTCATAAAACTGCAATATTCATTGGCTTATAAAAGCTTAACATTTTCACTTATGGAAAATCCGCTTGCTCACGTTTGTCGGCATAGGTCCAAAGTTCATGCGTAAAACGTTTCGTGCAGATTGCTCAAAGATCCCAGGAGGAGATAGATTTTTACTGTTTTTCATATAATTCAAAATGGTGGGAGATCTAAAGGTCAGAGGTGAAAAGTCTGAGTATGAAAGTTGTTAGGCATGAGGAGACACATGTGTGTATTGAAGTTTCATGGCTGTAGGTCAAACAGGGCATGAGTTGTACCTGTTCAAAGTTGGCATTTTCAATTGCCAACTTTGGCAATTGAAAAAAAAAACTTTGAAAAAACCCGAAAAAACCCGAAAAAAACAGAAAAAAAGCCGAAAAAAACAGAAACTCACAACCATTGGCCCTTTGGCCAATGGTTGTGAGTTTCGGGTCTTCGCCGTTTGGCATAGCCCTCTACCATATTGCTGAGTTTCGTAAAAAGCGTATGCACGGTTGGGCCAGAACTGAAAAAACGGCGGAAGAACATGAAAGCCAAGGAACGCAATAAGGCTTCGAGCCTTACAGGCCTCAAAACCTTAAAAACAGACGATGGGTTCCCAGATTGCTAACCTACAGGTTGTATGCTAGCAAGTAGCAGCTCAAAGGAACAAGCATCATGCCAAAATAAATGTAACCACTGTAAGGAACAGCGTTGTGTATTAGCAATTTGCAGATGTCGCAGCATCATGTTACTTTAGTGCTGTTTGAATAAGCAAACAGTCCATGGTCATTTGTATATCTAATGTACCATAAAAATACTCACAATGTGTGTTTGTGCTGGAGGCTAATGTCCTTCCACACACTGGAGTTTTATAACAATGGTGAAAACTGATGAAATTACACATTCAACAACCTGCTTATTTTCTCGTATCGGTTATTACTTTGATAAGGGTGCATGTCGGCTTTCCGACATGTCGCCTTTCCGACAGTTACTAACCCTACCCTAACCCTAACCCTAACCGCACGCGGAAGCCACTAGTCGGAATAGTGAGATGTCGGAATGGAAGCAGCACCCCCTTTGATAATTAGTTGACGTTGTTTTCTCTCTCTCTCTCTCTCTCTCTCTCTCTCTCTCTCTCTCTCTCTCTCTCTCTCTCTCTCTCTCTGTGTCTCTCACTCTATCTCCCCCCAAAGAAAACGAAAGGAAGGCTTAGGAAACAAAGGCAAAGAAACTGTTTCAAAATTTCAATGTGAAGCATTGCGTGTGCCTTTTCACCATTAGCCTGGTACATATGCATGACAATGAACCTACATTAAATTATACACGTCAAACGTTCAATTATGAAACTACATTAATGAGTGTATTAACAAGTTGCAAGTCAAAGTTCTCAATCAAGTGTGACCTAAAGGACCATTACTGTATAGTATAATGTGTTTACAATAATTGACCAGGCACTACCAGTAAACTGTCATATTTATGTGTTAATCTGTTAATGGAATGGAAGTTATCTGCCAGACAATTAAAGAGGAATGTAGCTCAAAGGTAGGGAAAGATAATTGAGTTTAATTTATTCATTGTGTGTGTTCCATCGCATTCTTTCATCTTAAAATATCATTATTTTGTGTCAATGAGCCTTTACAGCTGCCTCAATAGCTGTTATGGGATGCTGCCTTACAACAAATGACTGCTTCAATGAATGATTCAATGGATTTATATCTAAATATCATCATGAGACACCAGGCCCAGAGGAAGGGCTCGTCAGCGAGCGCCTGGTGGCCGGGCTAACCACGGAGCCCGGCCGGGCACAGCCCGAAGAAGGAACGTGGGCAGATCTTCGCCGCCACGTGGGCCCACCACCCGCGATCGGAACCAGTGGGGTCGGGTGCACTGTCAGATGGGTGGCAGTGACAGCAGAGGTTCCAGACGGACCAATCAGGGGCAGCAGAGGCTGACTTTTGGGACGTGGAACGTAACTACGCTGGTGGGGAAGGAGCCTGAGCTGGTGCGGGAGGCAGAGCGCTACCGGTTAGACCTGGTGGGGCTTGCCTCCACACATAGCAAGGACTCTGGAACCAAACTCCTGGACAAGGGGTGGACCTTGTTTTATTCTGGAGTTGCTCAGGGTGTGAGGTCTCAGGCGGGTGTGGGGATACTCACAAGCCCTCGGTTGAGTGCCATCACGTTGGGGTTCACCCCGGTGGACAAGAGAGTCGCCTCCCTCCGCCTAAGGGTTGATGGGGGGAAAACTCTGACTGTTGTCTGTGCGTACGCGCCAAACAAGAGTTCAGAGTATTCGGCCTTTTTGGATACCCTGCATGGGGTCCTGCATGGGGCTCCGGTGGGGGATTCCATAGTCTTGCTGGGGGACTTCAACGCACACGTGGGCAATGACGGGGATACTTGGACTGGCGTGATTGGGAGGAACGGTCTCCCTGATCTGAACCTGAGTGGTGGCTTGTTATTGGATTTCTGTGCTAGTCATGGACTGACAATAACAAACACCATGTTCAAACATAAGGATGCTCATAAGTGTACTTGGTACCAGAGTACCCTAGGCCAAAGATCAATGATCGATTTTGTAATCGTATCAGCTGATCTGAGGCCGCATGTTCTGGACACTCGGGTGAAGAGAGGGGCGGAACTGTCAACTGATCACCATCTGGTGGTGAGTTGGTTCAGATGGCGGGGGAAGCCTCTGGACAGACCTGGCAAACCCAAGCGTGTAGTGCGGGTGAACTGGGAACGTTTGGAGGAGACCTCTGTTCGGAAGGAATTTAACTCCCACCTCCGGCGGGACTTCTCTGGCATCCCTGTGGAGGTTGGGGGCATTGAACAGGAATGGGCAATGTTCAAAGCCTCTATTGCTAAAGCTGCGGCTGTGAGCTGTGGTCAGAAGGTCTTAGGTGCCTCAAGGGGCGGTAACCCTCGAACACCCTGGTGGACAGCGGTGGTCAGGGAAGCCGTCCGACTGAAGAAGGAGGCCTATCGGGGTATGATATCCCAGGGGACTCCAGAGGCAGTTGCAAGGTACCGACAGGCCCGAAGGGCGGCAGCCACAGCTGTGACGGAGGCTAAGCAGCGGGTGTGGGAGGAGTTCGGGGAATCCATGGAGAAGGACTTTCGGGCGGCACCAAAGTTGTTCTGGACGACCATACGGCACCTCAGGAGGGGAAAGCGGGGAACCATCCAAGCTGTATACAGCAAGGATGGGGCTCTGCTGACTTCAAGTGAGGAAGTCGTAGGGAGGTGGAAGGAACACTTTGAGGAACTCCTAAACCCAATGACATCAGACCCACCCTCCCTGACAGGAGCAGAGCCTGAGGATGATGGGGGATCGGCGTCAATCTCCCGGAAGGAAGTCACTGAGGTAGTTAAACAACTCCACAGTGGCAAAGCTCCGGGGGTTGATGAGATTCGTCCAGAAATGCTGAAGGCTCTGGGTGTTGAGGGGCTGTCTTGGTTGATACGTCTTTGCAACATCGCGTGGAAGTCTGGGACAGTACCGAGGGAGTGGCAGACTGGGGTGGTGGTCCCACTTTTCAAAAAGGGGGACCAGAGGTTGTGTGCCAATTACAGAGGTATCACATTACTCAGCCTCCCTGGGAAAGTTTATGCCAAGGTACTGGAAAGGAGGGTCCGGCCGATAGTCGAACCTCAGATTCAAGAGGAGCAATGTGGTTTCCGTCCTGGTCGTGGAACAACTGACCAACTCTTTACTCTGGCAGGGATCCTGGAGAGGGCCTGGGAGTATGCATATCCGGTCTACATGTGTTTTGTGGATTTGGAGAAGGCATATGACCGGGTTCCCCGGGAGTTTCTGTGGGAGGTGCTGCGGGAATATGGGGTGAGGGGGACCTTGTTGAGGGCCATCCAATCTCTGTACGCCCAAAGCGAGAGCTGTGTCCGTGTGCTCGGCAGTAAGTCGGATTATTTTCCAGTGGGGGTTGGTCTCAGACAGGGCTGCGCCTTGTCACCTATCCTGTTTGTGATTTTCATGGACAGGATCTCGAGGCGAAGTCGTGGCGGAGAGGGTATACGGTTCGGTGAGCTAAGGGTTGCGTCACTGCTTTTTGCGGATGATGTGGTCCTGATGGCACCATCGGTCCGGGACCTTCAGCTCTCACTGGATCGGTTCGCAGTCGAGTGTGCGTCGGCTGGGATGAAAATCAGCATCTCCAAATCTGAGGCCATGGTTCTCAGCAGGAAACCGGTGGATTGTGCAGTCCGGGTAGGGAATGAGGCTTTGCCCCAGGTGAAGGAGTTTAAGTATCTCGGGGTCTTGTTCACGAGTGAGGGGAGGACGGAGCAGGAGATCAGCCGGAGAATCGGAGCAGCAGGAGCGGTATTGCAGTCGCTGTACCGCACTGTGGTGACGAAAAGAGAGCTGAGCCAGAAGGCAAAGCTCTCGGTCTTCCGAGCAATCTTCGTTCCTACTCTCACCTATGGTCATGAAGTGTGGGTCATGACCGAAAGAATAAGGTCGCGGGTACAAGCGGCCGAAATGAGTTTTCTCAGACGGGTGGCTGGCATCTCCCTTAGAGATAGGGTGAGAAGTTCGGTCACCCGGGAGAGACTCGGAGTAGAGTCGCTGCTCCTTCGCTTGGAAAGGAGCCAGCTTAGGTGGTTCGGGCATCTAGTACGGATGCCTCCCGAGCGTCTCCCTAGGGAGGTCCTCGCTGCACGTCCCACTGGGAGGAGACCCCGGGGCAGACCAAGGACCAGATGGGCGGATTACATCTCCACACTGGCCTGGGAACGCCTCGGGATCCCCCAGGAGGAAGTTGCTAATGTTGCTCAGGAGAGGAAGGTCTGGAGCTCTCTGCTGGAACTGTTGCCCCCGCGACCCGACTCCGGATAAGCGGTTGAAGATGGATGGATCATGAGACACCAAGAGCCGGAACAGCCCTCGTACAGGAATGACAATACAAGGTCACTTGTTAGAAAACGTACTGTTGTACACTGTACCTGTAGACCATACATGGGCAACTGATTCACTTAATGTGGCCCGCAGGTTAATATTGGAATAATATTATTGATTTCAGCTGTTGCAATTCTTCTTTATTTGAAATTAAATTAAAATGTTGCTTTTCAGGATTCCAATAAAAAATACCAAAAAATTAAATACACAAAAAATATTCCGGATTCCAATTCCAAAATAGCAAAAATAGCTATACTGTAGAATCCTGTTAGAGCAAAGCCTTACAGGCTTAAAAAACCCATTAGATGGGGGGTCAGTTCGGGGCTCATGTATACAGAACCCCTCCCCCGGTTGCACCACGGCGGGACAGACAACAAAGCCATTTAAATGCATCAGATATAAATACAGTCTGAAGTGGAGCGGGTGGAGATGAAAGAGAGATTGAGAAAGGAGATTGAAGGTGAAGCTTCCAGGGGTTTCTCTCTCTTTAAAGAATGAGAGAGTATTAGAGAGAGAGAGAGAGAGAGAGAGAGAGAGAGAGAGAGAGAGAGAGAGAGAGAGAGAGAGAGAGAGAGAGAGAGAGAGAGAGTGTGTGTGTGTGTGTGTGTGTGTGTGTGTGTGTGTGTGTGTGTGTGTGTGTGTGTGTGTGTGTGTGTGTGTGTGTGTGCGCGTGCGTGCGTGCGTGCGTGCGTGCGTGCGTGCGTGCGTGCGTGCGTGCGTGCGTGCGTGTGTGTGTGCGTAAAACAGACCTGCACGCTCACTACTGAAAGCGATGTAAGCAAACGGATTTGACTAGAATAGGGAGAGAGAGGGAGGCCTGTTATTTTGGGAACAAGTAGGATCATTCCGTTCTAAGCAGAAACCACTAATACTTTAATCTCTTCATCGCTGTTGGGGATGTTGGTTTATTTGATTTGATTTATTTTATGAACCCACACACCGGAAAGAGCCACAGGCCACCGCCATCTCCTCTGAATGTCTGTGTGAGACAAGGTGGCAAATGCACACGCACACGCACACGCACGCACGCACGCACGCACGCACGCACGCACGCACGCACACACACACACACACACACACACACACACACACACACACACACACACACTTTTCTCCAAGTAGAGTTGCAGCTCAGTGAAACCAATAAGTGAAGCTTATTGCTTGTTATGTTTTGTTCCTAATAAATTCAATGTTTAGCTTTCTCTGCTAGCTCCATTAATATTGGCTCAGCACTGGCATATAATGGTGGTATTATTACCAAAAAGAAGAAAATGAATTACAAATGTAATGATTAAGCTCCCACTAAAGATAGCACACCCTCAGATTGAAGACAAAAGCCAACACATTTATATTGCTGGCTTGTTGAAGCCCATAGGATGAGTGTAACTTCAACAGAGCACTGCCAGTAAGAAGAGGTTGTCTGTTATATCTCAGTCCTCAAAAGGAAATTGAATTTGGTTATTACATTTCCTCCAGCTGTATTTTATACTGTTGCATTGATTAGTATGCACTGGGCAGCGTGTGTTTTCAATGGATGAGAATAGAACAGGAACTATGTTTCCCTTTGACCTCACTGTGGAAGAATGAAAACGCAAGCACGCACACGCTTCTTGGCAGTGGTGGAAAATATACTCAAATGTTTTACTTAAGTAAAAGTATCAATACTGCAGTGTAGAAATGCTCTGTTACAAGTAAAAGTCTGGTAATCAAAATGTACTTGAGTAAAAGTACAAAAGTATTGGCATCAAAATATACTTAAAGTACCAAAAGTAAAAGCACTCATTGTGCAGAATGTCCCATTTCACAAGATCAAAATGTATACATCTTTTGAAAATAGCAGATCTACACAGATATGGAGGAGAGAACAGAGTTATGCACGACTGACACTTTTCCTAAGCACCTTAACTACCGTCCATAAGTATATCATGCACAGTATACATTGCTGCTATGCTCACGCACCTTTTCATATTTTATCTCAGGTACTAGTGTAAATATGTAGATAACTTGTTTGTTTTTTTTGTTCTCTTATTTGATCTCCCTTTCCACCTGCCCCCCCCCCACCCCCCTCTTCTTCCTCCCCCTCTTCTTTCTATGGAAATGACGTTACGATGGGAACGATGTACAAAAGCGAATTTCACCCACTTCTTTACTTTGTAAACCTGTGATGTGACAATAAATCTGATTCTGATCTGGTTACATACCTACCTACCGACCGACCGACCGACCGACCGACCCACCCACCCACACACACACACGCGCGCGCGTGCACGCACGCACACGCACACGCACACGCACACACACACCAGTCATAAAAAAGTCATATTTTCACTTGCGCGTCCGACTGGACAGCTGAGCAAGATGAATTACAGTGTATACAATATGAATGCTGTGATACAGATAATAGAATGTAGGTTTAAATTTAATTTAAATCGCTGTCTCAGCAAACGAGTGTCCTTTAGACCGACATGGGACAGGACGGGTGTTACTGTATGTGGAGCAGATCTGTGCTGCATTAATAATTGTGGTCATTCATCAATGTCTTTGTTAATGTCATGCTGTAAAGTGTTTATCAGGGAAGACCAGTGTTGGTTTATATTACTTAGGAGAGTAATATGTTACTTATTACTTATTACTCCTTTGAAAAGTAATAATATTATATGACTTATTACTTGGAATCAAGGGTAATATATTACATATTACTTTATATTACTTTCCCCGCGCCCCCTCGCAAAAGAAAAGACGTGTACAGTTTTTAGCCTTTTAGAACTGAATCCAATTTAATGGAACAATAGAAAACAGTCAACAGTCTTTATCCTTTTAAGTATTTTGCTGCTGCAAATTCCATATTTGGAATTGGAACAATAATTATCCTTACAGGAACAACATCAATCTGAACTGCACACACTGGCTGACTGCCTGAACATTTCTTAACCTTTTCAACATATCTTACACCAGTCAATATTAATTAGCCAAAGTGCAAGGGGGGAGGAGAGAGGAGAGGAGATATAGAACAGTGGTTCTCAAACTTTTTCATGTCAAGGACCCCCAAATTGACACTTATTAGCCCCCGGACCCCCATTTCAAAAGATATGCCAGGGACCCCCATAAGAGAAGATTTGTTACGGCTCTAGCAGTGATTCTCAACCATTTCAATTTCAAGGACCCCCAGTTTGACATGCATTAGGGCTACAGACCCCCATTTAATGGCATTTCTATCACTTGGACCGCAATTTAAATTGTAAAATCTATGTCAATTTAACTCTGAGAGTGTACAAATGGAACCAAATGGACCCGTTAGGGTCCATTTGGTTCCTTTTGTACACTCTCAGAGTTAGAGACCCATAAGGGTCCATTTGGTGCCTAATCCATCATTTAGCTGGGGACCCCCTGGAACTCCCTCAAGGACCCCTGGGGGTCCCCGGACCCCACTTTGAGAACCAATGATATGAGGAGAGGAGAGGAACACCGTTTCCTCTCCTCATCAGCAGTTAGTTTCCCCGACCACCAGACAAGTGACGCAGGGGGACTTCTGAAAGGGCCATGCCGAAAATAGGTTACTTTATTCGGATACAATGCGTGTCACTGTCCGCCCCTGCCGGTTCTCTGAATTTTTATTTTTAAATGGGCTCTGTCATGATTAATTGACCACATATATGAAGTTAAACTACATTCTATCCGAACGATATCTTTTAAGTAAATTCCGTGCCTCAAAATAGAAGTTTGAGAGCTTTTTGAAGTGAAAAACGTCGGAGAAATACACGACGCAGCAGTCGCATACGGGTCATGCACTACGTCATAACTGAGCGCAGGCTGCGTGCTAAAAAAGTGATCTGCAAGCTAAAAAGCATCTCTGTTGACGTAGGTTGATAGCTTGTAGATCTGCTCTATTTTTGCACGATGCGAGAACTTGCCTCTACGAGAGACGGAGAGAGAGTACATATTAAATGAATGAATGAACCAAAAAAAAAGACGCTCGTCATCAGTAACGAGTAGCGAGGCCTTTTTTGACCGAGTAATATGGTATTATATTACTGTTCTGGCAGAATAATACCTTACTTTACTCGTTACTGGGAAAAGTAATAATATTACAGTAATATATTATTTTTAATTCGTTACTGCACAACACTGGGGAAGACTGTTTATTGTTTCCCTTAGAGTTACAGTAAAACTGACAGTTTATGATTATGTGATGTGCATAATCTCATTCCCCCAAAACTGCAGCGTTTTCAGATTCCAACCTGTGCTAGTCAGCTTCCACGTGTGTGTGTGTGTGTGTGTGTGTGTGTGTGTGTGTGTGTGTGTGTGTGTGTGTGTGTGTGTGTGTGTGTGTGTGTGTGCAAAGTGTGCATGTGATGAGTGCATGGTTAATACTGTATGTGTACACTTTATGTAGATACATATCTACATGTACATCTGAATCTTGTCTAATCCCACATCTGGTCTTTTTCACTTATCATCTCGCACACACGCACGCACGCACGCACACACGCACGCAGACACACAGACACACACACACACACTCCCCTTAATGATGCAGTTTGAGAGTGGAGATTGTATCCCAGGCTTGGTAGCTGTACAGTACAGTAAGTAACTAGCTCAGTCGCCAGGGAAAGACTACACACACACACACACACACACACACACACAAACGCACGCACGCATACAGAAACACACACGCACGTACACACGCAATGCACACACGCACACACACACACACTATCTCTCACCTCAGTGAGACACCCTAGTGATAATTGTACCTCTCGTCTCTCGTCTCTTTCCCTCCTGGTTTTAGGTGTTGAGTTAATGGAAATCTGTCTAAAAGCAAAGAAAAAGAGGAATAATCCATATTTGCAATTCCCCGGACCCCCATTTCAAAAGATATGCCAGGGACCCCCATAAGAGAAGATTTGTTACGGCTCTAGCAGTGATTCTCAACCATTTCAATTTCAAGGACCCCCAGTTTGACATGCATTAGGGCTACAGACCCCCATTTAATGGCATTTCTATCACTTGGACCGCAATTTAAATTGTAAAATCTATGTCAATTTAACTCTGAGAGTGTACAAATGGAACCAAATGGACCCGTTAGGGTCCATTTGGTTCCATTTGTACACTCTCAGAGTTAGAGACCCATAAGGGTCCATTTGGTGCCTAATCCATCATTTAGCTGGGGACCCCCTGGAACTCCCTCAAGGACCCCTGGGGGTCCCCGGACCCCACTTTGAGAACCAATGATATGAGGAGAGGAGAGGAACACCGTTTCCTCTCCTCATCAGCAGTTAGTTTCCCCGACCACCAGACAAGTGACGCAGGGGGACTTCTGAAAGGGCCATGCCGAAAATAGGTTACTTTATTCGGATACAATGCGTGTCACTGTCCGCCCCTGCCGGTTCTCTGAATTTTTATTTTTAAATGGGCTCTGTCATGATTAATTGACCACATATATGAAGTTAAACAACTACATTCTATCCGAACGATATCTTTTAAGTAAATTCCGTGCCTCAAAATAGAAGTTTGAGAGCTTTTTGAAGTGAAAAACGTCGGAGAAATACACGACGCAGCAGTCGCATACGGGTCATGCACTACGTCATAACTGTGCGCAGGCTGCGTGCTAAAAAAGTGATCTGCAAGCTAAAAAGCATCTCTGTTGACGTAGGTTGATAGCTTGTAGATCTGCTCTATTTTTGCACGATGCGAGAACTTGCCTCTACGAGAGACGGAGAGAGAGTACATATTAAATGAATGAATGAACCAAAAAAAAAGACGCTCGTCATCAGTAACGAGTAGCGAGGCCTTTTTTGACCGAGTAATATGGTATTATATTACTGTTCTGGCAGAATAATACCTTACTTTACTCGTTACTGGGAAAAGTAATAATATTACAGTAATATATTATTTTTAATTCGTTACTGCACAACACTGGGGAAGACTGTTTATTGTTTCCCTTAGAGTTACAGTAAAACTGACAGTTTATGATTATGTGATGTGCATAATCTCATTCCCCCAAAACTGCAGCGTTTTCAGATTCCAACCTGTGCTAGTCAGCTTCCACGTGTGTGTGTGTGTGTGTGTGTGTGTGTGTGTGTGTGTGTGTGTGTGTGTGTGTGTGTGTGTGTGTGTGTGTGTGCAAAGTGTGCATGTGATGAGTGCATGGTTAATACTGTATGTGTACACTTTATGTAGATACATATCTACATGTACATCTGAATCTTGTCTAATCCCACATCTGGTCTTTTTCACTTATCATCTCGCACACACGCACGCACGCACGCACGCACACACGCACGCAGACACACAGACACACACACACACACTCCCCTTAATGATGCAGTTTGAGAGTGGAGATTGTATCCCAGGCTTGGTAGCTGTACAGTACAGTAAGTAACTAGCTCAGTCGCCAGGGAAAGACTACACACACACACACACACACACACACACACAAACGCACGCACGCATACAGAAACACACACGCACGTACACACGCAATGCACACACGCACACACACACACACTATCTCTCACCTCAGTGAGACACCCTAGTGATAATTGTACCTCTCGTCTCTCGTCTCTTTCCCTCCTGGTTTTAGGTGTTGAGTTAATGGAAATCTGTCTAAAAGCAAAGAAAAAGAGGAATAATCCATATTTGCAATTCCCATAGAAATAGACAGTGTAACAAATGTCATGACCACAGACATGCTCATCCGTACTGTGTTCTGTTCTAACTGTGAACTGGTGACTGTGACATGTAGTTCTCAATCCTAAAACACCATTATTCTATTCTAAGGCTAGTTAGAAAAGAACAATCCTCTATCACGTATGACAATGTAATAATAAATCTATTTATTTCTATACTGTCAAAAAATAAAAGATGCGGGTATCCACTTTTAGGGTGAATTCTATCTTTAATTATCAGCCTGGCTGGCTGTGTTGTCAGAACGAGATCAGAATGATAAGCTCATGTATCTGAACCACACATCCTTGCTTCTTGGATCCACATGCTTGTCTGGCAGCGTGCCACAGAGCCAGAGGCTGCCAGACCAACCTACACCCACACAGAGACACATCATACCTCAAAGGTTTCCATCGATCCAGGAACCAGCACATGACAAAAGAAACTCACAGATTCTCAATAGTGTTTTGGGTTGCTCTCCTGCAGCAACAATAGCAGAAGTGTGACTCACCTTCTCCAGTCCCTATAGGATTGTTGTCTAAGAACAGCTTTAAACCCTGGCTTCCATAACAGAGAAGCAGGCCACGGTGACGTCTGAAAGAGCCTCTCACAACTCAACTTAAAATACAAAATGAAGAGTTTGCTGCACTGCTGTGAAGAATCGAAGATCCACATTGGAGCCACACCGTTCCCATGATTCTACTGTTTCCCCCCCCATTCCCCCCGTTTCATTACACCAATAGACAACACAAAGACCACTACATCATTGCACATGGGCTCTTTTAAGTCAATGTGTGTAGTGCATAGTGTGTAGATGCCTATATACATTGTGAGTTAGGATAAACAGTTTGTAGATGTATATAGCCTAAGCCGACATGGTGAGTTAGTAGCAACATGACAGCAGTGTGAGCCAGAGTACCAGCTTAAAGTGGATTCTCATAAATCATACATATAGTTTCTCTGAAGTCAAGGTCGATAACTTTTTTGGACAGGACTGCTTCATTACTAGACTTTACTTTGGGATGAGGTGTTAAAGATGATGGGGTGAGACTATGTACAGTATGCAGATGCCCCCCCACTTCAACTTTAACATCCCCCATTTAGGAAAGTAACATTTTGGAAGTACAAAAGAGATGGAAATGTCATTTATTTTGTAATCCTGTAAGAATAAATAAAAAATGTCTTGGTGGGTTTGAAGTGCTTGTCCCTTTCTGACACTGTTTCCACACAAGAGGTTAGATTTATGGGAACAACACAGTTGTACTTTTTATTTCATTATTAGTATTGACTGCACGCCGTCAGCTTTCACATGCAGGAAGTTCATATCAGCTGGAGTCTGCTCTCTGTGTTTTTCCACTTTAATTTATGGCTGAAATTAACTCAGCAAGGGGTATGGAAACCGGATGTTCTACACTGGAGAACCACAGGGTTCTCTGTTCTACATATATGTCTGATTTGAAGACAACAGAGCAGGATAGATAGAAACAATGCTTCCACTCTATTCCACCTCCCTGAATAGAACACAGTGTCACACAGCTGTAGGCTGTTAGATCTAATGATCTGCCTGGTTTAACCCATTCCATCCGGGAACGCATCTCTGTCATTTTAGATTTCTTTGGCTATTCAAAAATAGCAGATCTACAAGCTCATAGCGCGCGAGAATTTGTGAAAATGTGTGCAAATCTTTATATATATTTTTAAAGCAAACATCTTAACTCAAATCTTTGCTTCTGGGGGTGGTCCCTGGAACAACATATTTTGTTGGGGGTCCGTGGCCAAATACATAATCATTTTGTTGGTCCTTTACATGAAAAAAGTTTGAGAACCACTGATATTATAGCAACATACTATATCTATCTTCAGCAAGACACTGAACCCCTAATTGTTTCCGATGCGCAGGTTGGTGCCTTGCATGGTTTTCTCCGCCATCTGTGTATGAATGTGTGAATGGGTGAATGTAATGCACAATCTATGTAAAGCGCTTTGGATAAAAGCGCTATATAAATGCACCATTTACCATTTTTACCATGTATTTCCTGTACCCACATCCTACTATCCCCCCAGAGTCAAATTCAAATTTAAAATATATTTGCAAGCAGCAATAAGCGGTTTCGAGGGATAAGGCAGAGGCAGGAAGAGGCAGGCAGAGAGAAAGAGAGAGAGAGTGACAGAGAGAGAGAGAGAGAGAGAGAGAGAGAGAGAGAGAGAGAGAGAGAGAAGGAGAGAGAGAGAGAGAGAGAGAGAGAGAGAAAGAGAGGCAGTGAGAGAGAGAGAGAGAGCGAGAGAGAGAGAGAAGTGAACATGCATTAATTAACAAAATCATGATTTTTGTTCAGTAAATTATATTTGGACTGGTTAAATTGGGGTTTGAACCAGGGACCTACAGACTTGGGGGTAGACAGTGTAAAGGATAATTCCTTTATTCATTCATGAAAGTCCTTGCGGTCTTGTTTCCAATGAGGGCCTGTGATCAATTAAGGGTTAAGAGTCTTGCTCAGGGACAAATTTCATTTCATTGACACATTTGCTGGCCTGGCCTGGAATCGTACCTGGGGCAACCAGGGCCTCTGGCGCCCTAGGCGGGCTCACTAACCACTCAGCTATGGCCGCAGTACTGACTGAGCCATTGGATAGACAGAATTGGATTTCATGTGTGGTAAGTTATCATACAGCATGGGTTGCTTATTATATACATACAAGCTCATAACGCGTCACATTGTAGATCGGCTGTATGTGGTTACTGTAGGTGTTGTATTAATAATTACATCTGCAAAGTAACAAGTAACTAAAGCTGTCATATGCTGTAATTGTAGTAGAGTAGGAGTAACACAAATGGAAAGTAAAGTCAAAGTACCTCAAAATTGTACTGTGCTTTGTAAGCACTTGTATTGGTACTTGAGTAAATGTACATGTACACTTTTCAGCACCATTGAGGAGCCAATGACTGACAGGCTAGGTATCACCAGGTGCACTAATTGCTAGAGTACAGAGGGACATGGGTTGATATTAATGGTATTAACTCAAAATGTATTGATTTTTTGATTAAATCAGAGAGTGATGTAAAAAAAATCTGTACGTTCATCAAATGTCAATGTATATTGTGTCGTGTGTCTGGGTAGCTCAGTTGGAAGAGCTCTTGACTCTGAACCACAAGGTCATGGGATTGAATCCTGGCAAAGGCAACACTGCATATGAGTAATCTGGTTCCCTGGTGTATAGAGCATTGTTACAGGTATAGACTCATTTGTTTGTTAATGTTGCTACCTTTTAAATGGCCATGGCCAATAGTGTGGCATTGGGCGCTTAAAGTTATATATTTGAAAAACTACACATTATTTCAAAGAAAAAGCCACCAGGCCAATAATGAGTTGTGAGTGAAGACAGGTGTGATTGGTGATGAGTGAGAGGGGTGGATCCAATCCATGGGAATAAGGATGTAAGGATAATTCCTTTAACAGGTCCGTTCATGAAAGTCCTTACGGTCTTGTTTCCAATGAGGGCCTGTGAGCAATTAGGGGTTAAGAGTCTTGCTCAGGGACAAATTTCATTTCATCGACACATTTGCTGGCCTGGCCTGGAATCGTACCTGGGGCAACCAGGGCCTCTGGCTCCCTAGGCGGGCTCACTAACCACTCAGCTATTGCCGCCCTTAAATAGGGGGAAGGTTGCTGACTAGATGACTCTTTTCTATACCCACCCTCACTAAACTTAACCTCAGTAAAACAACGACCTAACCTCAATAAACACTATTTGTAAAATGAAGAATTCCAAATGATGATCACTTCAACACATTGTTGGGGACAGGGATAGAGCCAGCGACCTATGGATTCACAGGCTGCCTCTCTTCTCATTGAGCTAGAGATATGGCCTCCCTGATGGTGTCTGTTGATATCTATAGGTTTTTCCGTCCGTTATGAACCAAGCCTCTGTTTCGCTAACTACTGTAGATCACTGGTTCACAAAACATTTACCAATAAAGATATTTTTTTGTCTCCTCAGAATGGAAACTAGTGAAAATAGTCGATCTACAAGCTAACAACACGTTGCTATCTGAAAAGTTGTGAGATTGTAAATCGGCTATTTTCACAAGAAAGTATAAAAAACAACTACTCTCAAAAAAGCATTTCATGTTATTGTTTAAAAATTGCACATGTCTGAATTAACAGGGTCATGTTTTGTACAATGCAATTTAAATGTAAACTGAAATGAGTGGGGTTTGAACCAGGGACCTTCATCACATGAGGCTCACACTCTACTGATCAAGCTATTCAATCCACAGCCTCAGACAGTGAGAATGGAGAATCCAACAAAACGAAAGGGCGAATGAAGTACGTCACACATTGAAAATAACTACTTTCAAATAAGCATTTCCCGTTATCTTTAACAATTGCACATGTATTCATTGATACAGTCATGTTGTGTGCAATGCAATTATAATGAAGTCTACATGAGGTAGGATTCGAACTGGCAACCCTGTGGTTTCAAGGCAGATGATTAACCCTTACATTGTGTTAGGGTCTTTTTTGACCCGTTTTCAAGTTTGAATAGGTAAAAAGTACCCTTTACATTTCTTTATTGGAACGAGGCTTCATGATAAACCCCAGAAATAGCCATTTTAACGCAACCAAATTATTTATCATCATTTTAATTAATTCTGATGGTCTCAAAAAAAAAAAGTGACACTTGTGGTGTTAGGGTCCGAAATGACCCGGCAAAGAAGTGTGGCCAATTCCCCCCCCAAATTGTCAATATTCAATGTTTACATGTTTGAGAGTGAGAGAGACTTGTCCTCAATTAGCATTTGCTATCAGGAGTAAAATAAAGTTTGAATTTATGAAAAATAAATTACTTTAACTTTTTACTTCTAAAGGTCAGAGGTCAAAAGTGAAAGTTGTTAGGCATGAGGAGACGCATGTGTGTATCGAAGTTTCATGGCTGTAGGTCAAACAGGGCATGAGTTGTACCTGTTCAAAGTTGGCATATTTCAATTGAGTGCTACAGCGCCACCCTTTGGCCAATGGTTGTGAGTTTCGGGTCTTCGCCGTTTGGCATAGCCCTCTACCATATTGCCGAGTTTCGTAAAAAGCGACCACGCGGTTGGGCCAGAACTGCAAAAACGGCGGAAGAAAAAGGGCAATCTCAATAAGGCTTCGAGCCTGATAGGCCTCGAAACCTTAAAAACAGCAGAGGGCGCTGTTTTTCCTTTTTTTTTACCTGGGTTCCCAGATTGCGCTCAAACAGATGTATCACTAATAGTTTTCAGCCTTGTGGCATAAGAAGACACATTAGTCATTATTAGCAGCAAACAGCTGGCGTAGTTACATCGTTGTTTTTACAATGGAGACAACATGTTCATTCTGCTCATGACAACTGTACTGTACAACACGCTCGCGGGCGCACACACACACACACACACACACACGTGGACATACACAACTGCACGCCAGCTTTCAAATGTAGGAAGGTCGTATCAGCTGGAGTCTGCTCTCTGTCTTTTTCACTTTAATTTATGACTGCAATTAACTCAGCAAGGAATATGGAAACCGTATGTTCTACACTGGAGAACCACAGGGTTCTCTGATCTACGTTCTTTAGATTTGAAGACAACAGAGCAGGATAGAAACATTGGCCCCGATTCATAACGAGGGTCGTATATATGGGGTAAATAAAGTTCGTAAAAGCCGGTCGTATTTTGGTAGTCACAAACGGACGTGCAATTCCCAAAGGGGTTCGTATATCACAGAGACGTGCGTATGACCAGGTGTAGGAGCTGATTAATGTCGAAGTCTGCATCCAACAGCATCCAACTTTAACGTCACTTTACGGCACAGTGTTGCCATGTCCGCTTATTATAAGCGAATTTGCGCTTATTTTTCTGTAAAGTTGCTTGTAAATATTGGTATCAGTGGGGTGCGTTTTTTGGGGCTTGTTTCTAAAGTGTAGTTGGTTATTTGGGCTTGCTTCACAATTGTTCAATTGTTTTAACCGGTGGTTCTCAAATATTTTTATGTCATGGACCCCCAAGTTAATATGTAAGCTAATTTATCCCTATAAGCCCCATCTGAAAATGTTCTGTGCCAGCTGGAGGCAGATTTGTGTTGTTAGAATGTTTAAAAAATCTTCCAAATATTCCACATTTTATTACAAGATTTGTTTTTTAATATAGCAGATCTACAAGCTCACAAAGGTTTAATTAAAGTGCTTATAATGGCCTAAGTGCCAGTTGCTTCTTTTGGGCTTATTTTCATAGACCTGGTTGCTTATTTCTCTCACAAAATCTGGCAACACCGGAGTTTAACTTCTCGTCCAGACTTACAGCTGTCGGCCCGGCCGCAATGCCTTGACACTGACAGAGAACTTGAACACCATTCTGATCTGTCTGAAAGCGAGTCCCACTATTGCACGATGGATCAGCTGAACGTTATGTGTAATGTTTACAAGGTTTAACCCCGCCAGCAAATAATAGACTAATAACCTGGAAAGGATATAACATTGCTCACGTTTACTAGGTAAAAAGATGATGTTGAAAATAAATCCACTTTGGCTCAGATGGCCCGCTGGCAAACACACCGGGGACCTATATAATTCAGCTCTAAATGGAACTGATAGCCTAGAAAATAAATAAAAAGCGGTGGAATCTACATCATGTCTATATTATCCATAGGCTACAAGCAATACATCGTTTGACATTTATTTTTTATTTTTTATATATATGTGTTGACAAATGTTGGTCACATATATATTTTATTTGAGGTTTGCCACTGTTGTAATTGATTTTGGCATGAAGAATAAAGCATTCTAAAGACATACGCACATTTCAGCCCTGGTAAGACAGCCTCGGGGCTGACCTGAGAACGTGCGCACCTGACGCACCAAACACAGACCAAAAAACGTTTATGAATCCGACTGCAGGTGTAGGATTTGTCCTAAATGCCAGTACGTACAAAATATGGTCGTAAATCCCTTTATGAATCGGGGCCAATGCTTCCACTCTATTCCACCTTCCTGAATAGAACACAGTGTCACACAGCTGTGCGCTGTTAGATCTAATGATCTGCCTGATTCAACCCATTCAATCCGGGAACGCGTCTGTGTCATTTTAGAATTCTTTGGCTATATAAAAAAAGATAGCAGATCTACAAGCTCATAGCGCGGCACTCTATTTTTTTTGAAAAATCGTGAAAATGTGTGTACATTTTTATATATACATTTTTTTAACTAAAATGTTTGCTTCTGGGGGTGGTCCCTGGAACAACATATTTTGAGATGGGGGTCCGCGGCCAAATACATATCCTTTTGGGGGTCCTTGAAATGGAAAAAGTTTGAGAACCACTGAAATTATAGCAACACACATATCACGATAGGCTATATCATGGCACTCCAAGGGAGGGTTAATCTTCTTTTTTTTAATCACTTGGGGAGTCATTGATTTTTATTTTTTCCAGTCAAATGGAGGGTCATGGCATTTTAGATCAGGGCACATTTTCTCCAGGGGTACCCTTCTTTAAAAATCGATCTGTCCCTTAGAAGACATAGTAGAATCCCCAGAAGCAAAGATTTGAGTTAAAAATGTTTGCTTCAAAAATATATATTTATTAAACTAAAGATTTGCAAACAATTTTGAGATTTAAAAAAAAAGCAGATCAACAAGGAGCCACAGTTTTTTCCCCAGTAGGCGTGGCCTAGACCGGATCCCACGGGCCATTTAATAACGAATACTAGGCTCTCCTCCATGGTGGAAAGTCTGGTGACGCGAGGTTAGTGATGGAGGTTGGCGGTGAAACAGCGCAGGATGTTTGCCTTTGTCTCTCCACTCAATTGTCTCTCCACTCAATGTCACTCCAGTTGAATGTAGAGCTGCTCTGCATTTAAATGTGAATGAGTACAGAGCCACAAATAATGACCTACGTCACCGGTGTAGAACAATGTGTTGATATACTGCACAGGTTTATCTATCGAAAATGTGTTGATATACTGTAGGTTAATCAACAGGCAGTGTTTATTCTGGCAGGGATTCGTTCCTGTGTGTCGAAGGTGTTTTGCCGTTTGTCTTCTGTCATTTTCTGTTGCCGATACGATGTTTCCGTGGGACCTATCTGGTTTCACTTCATGGGGGTAATCAGTGGTGTAAAGTAACTAAGTGCATTTACTCAAGTACTGTGCTTAAAGTAAAATGTTGAGATATTTTTGCTTTACTGGAGTATTTCCAATTGACAATACTTTTACTACTACTCCACTATATCTCAGAGGCAAATATTATACTTTTACTTCACAACTTTACTTACTAGTTACTTTGTACATTTTGATTAGTATTGCAAAACATACACTACCCACTTCAGCCCTATATACATTTAGGCCATTTGAAAATAGCCGATCTAAAAGCTCACAATGCGTCGCGATACGACGCAATGTGAGCTTGTAGATCTGCTATTTTTTTTAAAATCATGAAAAGATCAAAGATTTTCAAAGATTTTCACGAATTTTCCAAAAGTAGCAGATCTACAAGCTCATAGCGCGGCACCGAGTGCCACGGTATGAGCTTGTATATCTGCATTTTTTGTATAGCCAAATAAATCTTAAAATGACACGGATGCGTTCCCGGTCATAATGGGTTCAAATCCACCGAATGAGGCTTTGGTTCAGACTCGTGTCACAATCCTATTTCACACTCATTCATATATCGTTTGTCTGTTATTGATTTAGCTTTCCCTGCGTCAGTGGCATCAAAGCTCTGCCCATCAGGCAGGATTTCATGTCAAGCTTAACCAGCTATTGTTTATATTTTAGAGAAAATCTCTGTAAACAGTGACAGTAGAGCCATTGAAAGCAGGGCATTTCCCTAACATCAGAGAACAACACACTGATTAAACTGGTTGAATCGTATCTCGAGGGATACAGAACCTTGCTAATCAGTAGGGCAGAAAATTGTCGCTGCCAGGCATAGACACACCCACACACCCACACACACACACACACACACACACACACGCACGAACGCACACGCACTTGCACACACACTTGCACACACACTCTCACACACACGCACGCACGCACGCACGCACGCACACACACTCACACGGTCTAGGTTCAAAAAATAATTTCTTATGAAAAAAAAGAGGAAATGGAAAAATAGAGAGAGAGGGGCTTAACCACTTTCCGTTTGGATTTGGTTGTCATGCCAGCCTGGTAGCAGTCATAAAGCATGCATGGTCACACTTTGTGCCATTTCTGCAAGATTCGGAGACTAGACTTGAACTAACGTTGTGTGATTTTCACCCACACAATTATGGTTAGGTGTGATTTTCATTGTGTTGCTGATGTCTGAGGTGGGTAGGTCCTTGGGTACCTTCAGGCTGCTCAGTAAATGGTGCATTTATATAGCGCTTCTATCCAAAACGCTTTACATAGATTGTGCATTACATTCACCCATTCACACACACATTCATACACCGATTTCCAGAGGAAACCATACAAGGCACCAACCTGCTCATCGGGAGAAATTAGGGGTTCAGCATCAACGTGTGACAACCAACCCTTCTATAAAACAACCCTTGGATAATTACTTTATACACTGTTTGACGGTGGTGTTGGTGTGTGAGATGTTTTGCTGGACAGTACATCCGAGAGAAGAACCAAAGATAGACATGCAGCTGTTGCAGTAGAACACAAGGTGTACTGCTTTGGAGGGAGAAAGAACAACAAAGATCAGATTGAAGTTCACATCTTCAACCTTTGCGCTGGAGGAAGTTTCCCCCAGTGACAACTGGAAGAGGAGATGGTCCACTTGAGGTTCCCTCCGTGCGCAGGTACCACACAGCTGTACTGATAGCAGATTTAATCTACATCTGGGGAGGGTCTCCTTACTGCAACCTGCTCTATGCATTTGATGTCGACACCCACAGATGGTTCAAGCCAGAGGTTTCTGGAACCGTTCCAGAGGCGAGGCAGAACCACTCAGCCTTGTGTCCTGGAGAAGGTCATGTATGTCTATGGAGGAATCACCCAGCTGACTGGATACACTAATGACATGTACAAGTTGGACACCACCACAATGGTCTGGTTTTTAATTAACACCAGAGGCGCACCACCACCTGATCCATCAGAACACTCTGCTACCATCATCGGGACAAAGATATTTGCATTTTCGAGCTATGGGGACTACAACCTCACAGTGTTTGACACAGAGACCAACTGCTGGCTGAGCAGTTCTTCCCCACAGCCTCTCCCAGAAAATATGCTTTGGTCGCATTCAGCCCTTGCTTACAATGGAGAGCTGTACATATATGGTCGCGGCACCTGGGGCCATTACTTACAAGATATGTGGATATTCAATTCAGAGACCTTCACCTGGAAGAAGGTTGAACTCAAGGGAAACATCGCTTCTCTGAGGTTTAGGATGTGCTGTTGCATGGTGGGAGATCGTATCATCTTCTTTGGAGTAGAGAACCAACTCTCTGATGATCTGCACATCTTAGAATTACGTCCAACACTGAAGACATTATGCAAGCTAGCAGTTATTCTGTACGATGTGGAGCAGTCAGAACTTCCACATGACATCAGGTGGGAACTGGCAGCCATGACTAAAAAACACTAGAAAGGTTCACATGCTCAGTGGATCGCACATCTCTGCCAGGAAGTGTGACCAGTCTGGAGTTTGACTCCATAGTTGGTAAATGTTTGAGACGGATGCGACCGACAAACAGGGATGTCTGGTCAAAATAGACTGTTGTGTATTTTCCCTTACAGTCAGATGTGCACTATTAGCGGCTAATAGTGCACATCTCACTGTAAGGGAAAATACACTCAACGTGGGGTTCGGGGACCACCAGGGGTCCAAATGGAATTAGTTTGTACAAATATCACCCTCCACCGCCTGGCTTCCCTTCCCCGAACACTGGCCAATTCTACCCAGCCTGGAGAGCTATGATCCTCATGTAGTCTGTAAAATTCTATTATGTCTTTTCACTGTTACTTTAGTTTCTGCCAAACAGAAATACTGTAGTGCTTTTAAAATGGTATTTGTGTCTTGACTCTGTTATTCTTTTAGTTTCTACCGAGCAGAAATACAGTAGTGCTTTAAGATATTCCAAACCATTCCACATCACCAAGTCAAAGTGACAGATATGAAAGTCAATTTGTAGTCTGCTGTCTCTAACACACACACACACACACGCACACGCACACGCACAGCACAGCACACACACACACACACACACACACACACACACACACACACACACACACACACACACACACACACACACACACACACACACACACACACACACACACACACACACACACACACGCACACACAGGTTACACACTTTAACCCTTATATACCAAAGCCAGAAATAGCATCATGCATTGTGAGCTTGTAGATCAGCTATTTTTAGTGCACGGCACCAGCACGCGACTACGTATAAATCAATTCTACCTCTAAATGTCTAATCCTAACCCTAAATTAATTTTATTGAGCTGATGGTTTCACAATGCTTTGGCTAATTTTGTCACTGAAGAAAGTCAAATGTGAACTATGAATGGTGAACTGTCAAACTGACATTATTTTGTTGGGAAGGCGGAAATATATACTGGATTTGGGGTGTGGTCCTATGACCTCCATTCTCAAAGCATGTGGAACTAATCCTTGATAACGACCATACAATTAGCCATGGATCACACTCAGTGGTGGAAAAAGTACTCAAATGTTTTACTTAAGTAAAAGTATCAATACTGCAATGTAGAAGTACTCTGTTACAAGTACAAGTCCGTAATAAAAAATTTACTTGAGTAAAAGTACAAAAGTATTGCTATCAAAATGTACTTAAAGTACCAAAAGTAAAAGTACTTAATGTTTGAAAATAGCAGATTTACAAGTAGATCAGCTATTCTCAAATAGGCTAGGTATAAAATAGTGCTAACGTGGTTAATGTATGTTTTATAATAATTTATATCTGCAAAGTAACTAGTAACTAAAGTTTTGTAGTGGAGTAAAAGTACAATATTTGCCTCTGATATGTAGTGGAGTAAAAGTTAAAGTATAGACAATTGGAAATACTAAAAGTAAAAGTACCTAAGAATTGTACTGAAGTACAGTACTTGAGTAAATGTACTTGGTTACTTTACACCACTGCTTATGACCATCACCGTTTTCATATTTTGTAGCAGCATACAGTATTCTAGTCCAATCTAATCTAATCTAAATGCTAATGAATACACACCATGGTGCAAAGGGAGATGGATTAACTATGCATGAGAGGACGATCAAAGGGAACACAATTAGTTAAAACATCCCTAATGGGGTTTAATAAGCGGATGGAGTCATAGGGGAAGTACATGAGATAGAGAGACTGTGGCAGTGAGTGTGATGAAGTCAAAGAAGGGAAAAGAAACAGTCGCTGTTGGACAGAAACCTTGTATGTCCAAAAGCGTTACTGTAATGGATCCAATGTAGTTATTGTTTAGTCACAAGCTCTTGTTAAGTACTCAATCAGACTAATTGATTTAGTTGATTATAACAAATCGACTAGAATTGTCAATTAAATGTAACAAATTTAATCAATAGAATAATCACTATAAGGGCGCGCTCCCACCGCACTTTTATTTTACCTCTGGGGCGGAATCTGCCAATGCTTTGTCAATGTAAATGCGTGGATTCACGCACGAGCGGATCTTTCCGCATGTCGCGCATCTTTCCGCATGTCGTGCAGACCCTTGCGTTTATCCGCTCTACACGACTTGTCCATTTGAAGCATAGCTGTTGGAGGCAGGAGCTGCTTTTCCTCCTCTGTCCAATCGAGTGAGTCGAAGGCGGACCGTCCCAAGACTCAGGAAGCCATGGTGCTCAAGGCAGAAGGCGGTGCGGGCTACGGGGAGGGTCCTGAAAGTGAGTGAAAGTCCCTTTTCTTTACCTCTATCCCCCCCCCCCTTTTTTTTCCTACTGTGTACATCAGGGATGGGCAACTTTGACGATGGAGAGGGCCACTATATTTCCACACTCACTCCAGAGGGACACATTGCATACTGTCGGGCAGACATGTCTTAACTCCGTATTTTAACTTTCTTTGTAAATTAATGCCGTTCTTCACCATTCTATGTCACACAACATTTTTATTTAATTTAAAATGGCACACGAACACAATTCGCCCGTGTTCGGGGGAGGGAAGCCGGGCGGGGAGGGTGATACTGGTCATTGCACGTACTCCTACGGGCTGGGGCGGCACCTGTCAGTGGGGAGTGTTGGGCGGGAGGAGTAGGAAGAAGGCTCTACGTCCTCCCGGTGGGGGCTCCTCACTGGCAGGTGAGTCAGTAGGAAACACAGAAATGTGTGTGGGGAGGAATTAATTGGCATAACGACTAAATTGGGGAGAAAAAGGATGACAAATGATTGGCTACTCTAATAAAAAAAAAAACAATGTCCACCAGTGGTGGAAAGTAACTAAGTATATTTACTGTAGTATTAGTACTGTACTTTTTTACAATTTTGAGGTATTTGCACTTTACTGGAGTATTTCCAATTTCAAATACTTTTACTTCTACTCCACTACATCTCAGAGGCAAATATTGTACTCTTACTCCACTATAATTATTTGAAAACTTTAGTCACTACTTACTTTTCAGATATAATGTATTACATTATAAAACATACATTAACCGCTTTAGCCCTATTTTATACCTAGGCTATTTTAAAACATTTTAGTACTTTTACTTTTGGCACTTTAAGTACATTTTGATGCCAATACTTTTGTACTTTTACTCAAGTAAAATTATTTTTACAATACTTTAAAGAATTTAAGTACTTTTTCCACCACTGATGTCCACACTCCTCCATATTGATGTATAGTCCTAACAGTTTACCTCAAACATGGCCTGCAGGCCTATTCATCACTGCAGAACAATGCAGAATAGAATCCATCTCATCAACCTTCTTTTCAGTTGTGTTTTTCAAAGGTGTTGTGTTGGTGGAGGAAGAAAATAATGAATCTTTTGGACTGGCGGCAGCGCGCACAGAACATTATGACACTGATCAGCCTAACACACACACACACACGCACGCACGCACGCACGCTCACACGCACACACGCACGCACGCACGCACGCACGCACGCACGCACGCACGCACGCACACACACACACACACACACACACACACACACACACACACACACACACACACACACACACACACACACACACAGTTGTAAAGTAGTAAACCAACAACAGCACTGGCCTCCTATCCTCCAGTTTATCTCTCATCTTAGACTCCTGTTCATTACAGCATCCTTCCAAGCTCTCTTTTGTAATTCTCTCCTGACTTGTGAGCCCCTCCCCCAACCACCACAATCAGAGGTAGACGGAACAAAAGGTAAATAACGTATCAAGACAGATGAGGAGGTGTGGTGTGAGTTCATCCAGGTACAAGTGTTATTTCCTTCACATGTCTTCGTGTTTATACAGTCCATTTCCAGTGGTGGAAATTTTTACGTAACTCATTTTGGGCGGGAACCCCTATTTGTAACTATACCTTTCAGGACGGGAACCCCTTTTGGGGTTCTTGTTGCTATAGACACACACGACCGGAAGCGGAAGGCCTACAAATTCACGCCCACTTTTGACACAGCGCCGCTACTCGGGGTCCGTTAGAACGATGAACTGCAGCTCTCAATGCAATCTCTATGAGAGGCATTGTAAAATACCGTAATTTCACTGGTTAACTACTGAGGCTGTAGCGATTTTTTTTGTGTTCTAATAAACTGTCCCATTTGTTTAATTTGTCCTTTTTAATGTCCCATATCTGTAATCTCGATATACTACCCACAATATACTATAATATACTCCATCAGTGTGTCAAAACCGCTAGCATCGGAGATCTAGAGTTTAAGTGGTCGCATGGTATATACGTCACGGACGCATCCCTTGAGGTTTTCAATACCCAGAAAACTGGCGAAAGTGGCTGTTATCAACATGTTATCTCTGGAACAGAAGGTCCAATCTGCTCAGTTCAAAGCTTGTTGGATGCGTGACTTTGAGGACATTAAGCAAGCATTGACACCTTTTCGGGTTATTTGTTTTTTTTTAGGGGAGGCGAGATCTTAGTTGGGCAGGCGACTGCCTGTCCTGCCTCTACAGTGGGTACGCCACTGGTCGCCGCTCGGCGCTCGTAAAGACAGCGATGTCACTGAAATGCGACAACTTGTCTGTCTGCCGTCTCGCCTCTGCTGTGTTAACATTATGGGTAACTCGTAAAGTGGCAAATTAAATGTGAAACACAACTATTAAGAAAACAAGAAGATATGTTGACAAAGACACTCCATAGATTTGGAAACATATTTTTATTTCAATCAATATCGTCTCCAGTTAATCTAGGAATATTTTAAAAGTAGGCTAATTCTCATATCCTCTCATAGGGATTGCATTGGCAGCTGCAGTTCATCGTTCTAACGGACCCCGAGTAGCGGCGCTGTGTCAAAAGTGGGCGTGAATTTGTAGGCCTTCCGCTTCCGGTCGTGTGTGTCTATGTAGAGTATATAGCAACATACATACACATTTGAAGTTTTTCAGAAAACTTAGGTTTACGACTTTATCGCTATTTTATACTGTACCTATTTCACATACAAGTTAGTACTTTTACTTTTGGTACTTTAAGTACATTTTGATACCAATACTTTTGTACTTTTACTCAAGTAAATTTTGAATTCCGAACATTTACTTGTAACCGAGTACTTCTACATTGCAGTATTGATACTTTAACTTTTAACTTTAAGTAAAACATTTGAGTACTTTTGAGTACAGCCATTTGACTCGGCTTTATGTACAGATATTAGATAGTATAGGCTATGTGTGTTAACCACAGAGTGTGCTTGTTTGTGCAGATGACGCTGTGTTTACACTGCTTTCATTGAGTAACTCGTGTCACAGACTAACAGCAAAACATGGTAAGAAGAGCAAACTAAAACAAACTTCTGAAGATGACAAAAGTTCAGCCCACCTCAGCACCCAGACCCTCCTTAATATCCACGCCTCATGCATTTTGAACTATGTGAATAAATAGAGCCTGGCCAGGGTGATTTGCATCATCTAGAGCCAGGTATGAGCCCAACTAGCAATTAAAACTATTGAACCATGTCAATACGTTTCAATACAACAAGCTGAAGCCTGCCCTTTCATCAAATATGTATTATCTAGGTAAACATTGCCATGCTTATCTCTGCTTAGATAAGTTTATAACGGGCCAAAGCTTCCACTTAATAAACGTATAAACAAAGTTGAATGATAAAACACACATGCAATAATAATTTTGACACATGCATTATGAAATCTTACAGTACCTCTATCTACCATCCATGTCTGTATAATATACCATTACCTATAAGCACATAATGCTTCGGAGCATTTAAACAAGATAACTAATAATTATGTATTTTGTAAGGAAAAGTCTTTAGTCACCTTAAAATTAGAAGTTCAGTTTATTACTGTATATTGTATTTCAATAGCACACAGTCAAATCATCAGTGTTATTTTATCGTTTTTCCCTAATAATTTAGAGTAGCCAATATTTGTTTACCTCGTTTTCTCCTAATTTAGTCATTACGCCACTCTCCCGCTGCTTGCCAGTGCCGTTTTATCTTACTGGCTCAACTGCCAGTTAGGAGCCCACACCGGGAGGACATGGAGCCTTCGTCCAACTTGGCAGAGAGTCATTTGATTAAAAAGTGTCGCACATCTCCTCAGTGTGGACCATCACTGTTGTCATGGTGACAGAGGCATCGCTGGCATCCATTAAGTTCTGGAGCAGCCCCACTGGGCTGGTAGTACCCCCCCACCCCGCCTGTACATCACTGCCTCAGTCAGAGGGAAGTGGCAACACTCCACAGCCAGTCACAGGAGGAGTAGTGGAAACACACAGTAGCTTGAAAAAAATCACATCAAATGTATTCAGAAACGGAGCGAGGGAATGTATTGCCCTGAAACACAATAACGTTTCCCACACACACCGTATAATGCATCGAGATGATAAAGCATTGTGCCTACAAGGAGGAACACTTGTAATGTGGATGTGTGTTGGGTACGGGCACACCTTCGTACACGACATGTGCACGCTCACTTACACATGCGTACGGTTTCAATGACCTCTCCGCTCAACATGTAATAGATTGTGGGCCAGGGATTCTATTAACTAGTGTGATGTATACCAGACATTCCATTGTGTGGGACCACCGTTTGTCAAGGAAATGGTCAGGTGCATTGACGAGCCAAATACACAGGTGTCAGTTCAGATCAGAAGCATGGCTCGCCGCTGAGTGAAGTATGATGCTCTGCACTCCACACTCTGACTGCTGTGCTGTCTGGAGCGCTAAAGGAGCACTTGATTCATCGACAGGATGGCCTAGAGGTAAAGAGGCCGGCCAGTAACCAACTTGTTTGATCCCCAGCACCGACAGATGAGGTGTAGTTCAGTTATGGGAGGGTGACTGGAAACTAAGTGTCTGGTGTTGCATCTACGGGGCCTCTCTTGTGTAAGACCATAACACATTGACAGTAAAGTGCTTTGGTTAAAGTTTCTGTACAGTACAAATGCAGCGTTTACCATTTTGCTCCCAATCTTGTTTTGTTGGGTGAAAAACAGATATCATTCAATCAAGCTTTATTTATATAGCACAATTCAGACAACAAGTGCAGTTCAATGTGCTTCATATGAAAAAGCAACGTTAAAAAAAGAAATGAAAAAAACTCACCTCTCCTTTCCTCTTCCCATTTCATCTATAAAACATGTTGTTTAGCCTTGCTTCTGGGCTCCGTATGGGGCTGCTCTGTGCTGCCTCTGGGACGCACAAAATTCAGAACGTGCAACTAGGAGCCAAAAGTTCTAGGCTGGACTCATCCCATGATGTGAATATCATTTGTACCCCATTATGCAGCGCTTCCTAATGGAGGCAACACAGGTGAACCAACGGAGGCTGTGTGTGCGTGTGTGCGTGCGTGTGTGTGTGTGTGTGCGTGCTGTGTGCGTGCGTGCGTGCGTGCGTGCGTGCGTGCGTACACATGTCTGTGTGTGTCTCAGAGAGGAACTCATGTTAAGAGATTTCCTCTCTTTAATTTTAATTTTTAAACTTTGTTTTATTGATTTTTCTGCACATTAATATCACATTCAGTGGCATTCGGTTCATGGTATGTGCTATAAGGGGAAAGGGAGAGGAGAACATACAGGCCTTCACATTGAAGGAGCCTCAACAGAGGGAAAGAAAACAAAACAACCTGACAAAAGACAACATTAAAGCAACCGGGGAGACAATAAAACAGTCCATCACAAAACAAAAAACAAGACAAAACAAAAACAAAACAAAACAAAAAACAAAACCAAAAACAAACAAAAACAAAAAAAACTACTCGCACGCATACACACACACACATACACACAGTGTCATTTTGGTCTCACCCCAGCTCCACCCCTTTAGGTAGCAAATTCAATCGGGAATAACCGGAAAAGTAATTCCATCTGCGTAAACCAAGAAGGGATCCCATATGTCGTGGAATTTTCTAACAGAGCATCTCAATGTATATCTAATTTTTTCAAGTTGTAAGTTATTAAAAATGTCTCTTATCCATTGAGTGTGGGAGGGTGGAGTAGTCGATTTCCATCTCATGAGTATTAGGCGTCTTGCCAACAGTGTTACAAAGGCTATCAAGTCTGCTTGAGTTCTAGACAGAGGCAGTTGGGAGGTACCAAACAGTGCGGTAATGGCGTTAGGCTCAATGAGTGTCCCAGTTAGTTCTGTAAGAGTGTTAAAAATCTCAGTCCAATATGTGCTCAGAGAACCGCATGACCAAAACATATGTACATGTGTCACCGGTGACTGGTGACATTTTTCACAAGCGGGGTCGATGTTATCGAATATTCTTGAGAGCCTAGCTTTCGTCCAGTGGGCCCGATGGACAACTTTACACTGGAGTAGGCCGTGTCTGGCGCACACCGATGAGGTGTGAACCCGACTCAAGATTTTTCGCCAAAGACTGTCAGGGATCTCCTCCCCCAAATCCTCCTCCCACAGGTCCTTTACATGATTAACAGGTGTAGCAGATAAAGTTTGAATCAAATTGTAAAAATGTGAAATTATGCCCTTCTTCCCTGGAGCCTGAACGAGAAAGCTGTCCAATGGACATTTCTCAGGAAGGTTAGGGAAGTTTGTGTACCTGTTACAGACAAAACTCAGAATTTGGAGATATCGAAAAAAGTAGTGATTAGGGAGAGAAAACAGGTTAGAGAGTTCTTGAAACGAGCCAAAGACGTTATTAATATATAAATCTCTAAATTGTTTGATTCCTAGGTTGGCCCATTCAACAAATGCACTATCTGATAAAGAGGGAGGAAAGACATGATTCTCAGTTATTGGAGCAGAAGTTGGAAAGGAGTGTAAGGCAAAATTCCGTTTAAACTGGTTCCAAATTCGAAGGGAGGTATTAACCATTATATTTTTTGTATGCAAAGAAGAAGAGCAGTCGAGAGGGGAATGTAGGAGAGCAGTCAAAGACACAGGTCTTGTGGAAAAAGCTTCCATTACCAACCAGTCCGGGGGAAGGCATAGTGAGTCCAACTTTAGCCAGTATTGCAGCATGCTAAAATTAGCAGCCCAATAATAAAATCTAAAATTTGGCAGAGCCATTCCTCCAAGAGGTTTTGATTGTTGTAAATACTCTTTACGCAGTCTGGATTTTTTTTTGTTCCAAATAAATTCCAGAATTAAACTGTCAATTGTTTTAAAAAACGCCTGAGGGAGGAAGATTGGTATACACTGAAATAGATAGGAGAACTTAGGGAGAGTGTTCATTTTAATGGAATTGATCCTTGCAGCTAGATTTAGTGGGAGTAATGACCAGCGCTCAAAGTCCTGTTTCTTACGAGCCAAACAAGGCGCAAAGTTGGCCTTAAACAGGTTGTTAAAATCGCTTGTGACCTTAACTCCTAGATATGTGAAACTATAAAGACATATTTTAAAAGGGAAGTTATGTAACGGATATGTGTGGGCCGTTGCATTCAGAGGGAATAGTTCGCTCTTGCCCAGATTAAGCTTATATCCTGAGATAAAACTAAATGAGTCCAATGTGTCAAGTGCCGCGGGCACAGATGTAGACAGATTGGAAAGATATAAGAGAAGATCGTCTGCGTAAAGTGAGACCCTTTGCTCTGAGCCATACCTGGTTATGCCTGTGATACGGGGATTTGACCGAAGCGCAATGGCAAGCGGTTCAATACCGATGGCGAACAACAGGGGGCTCAGAGGACAACCCTGTCTGGTAGACCTATGAATCGGGAAGTATTCTGACTGAGTATTGTTTGTCCTCACTGAGGCTTGGGGAGACGAATAGAGTAATTTCACCCAATTGATAAAATTTTTACCAAATCCAAATTTTTCTAGTGTATAAAATAGATATCCCCACTCCACACGGTCAAACGCCTTTTCGGCGTCGAGCGATATCACTGCCTCTGGAGCCGTAGATGTGGGAGGGTTGTAAATAATATTAAATAAACGTCTTAAATTAAAAAAAGAATGTCTATTTTTAATAAAACCTGTTTGGTCCGGGAGACAATTGATGGAAGTACTTGCTCAAGACGCAGGGCAAGAAGTTTGGATAGTAGTTTAAAATCCATGTTCAGCAGACTAATAGGTCGATATGAGGCACACAGCAAAGGGTTCTTATCTTTTTTAAGAATAAGAGTTATTGAGGCTTGTGTGAGGGTCTGAGGTAAATTAAGTGAGTTAAAAGATTCGTTATACATATCAGCTAAGAGAGGGGCTAATTTACGCATAAACACTTTGTAGAACTCAGCTGGAAAACCATCTGGCCCTGGGCATTTACCAGATTGCATCGAAGTGACTGCAATAGTAAGTTCTTCAATAGAGATATCTTTTTCCAGTTCTGTGGCCAGATCAGGTTGAACCAAAGGAACATTAAGTGGGTCAAAGAAGTTATCCAAATGTGAAGTGTCAGCCGTATTTTCAGATGTATAGAGTACTTTATAAAACTCCCTGAATTCGTCATTTATCTCCTTGTGGTCAATTTTTAGGCCTGAAGCTGCTTTAATTTGTGGAATTTGATATGAAGCCGATTTCTGCCGCAGTTGAGATGCTAACAATCTGCCAGCCTTGTCCCCGTGTTCATAATAAGAACTTTTAGATTTTAGCAGCATTTCTGCTGTATGATCTGTCGCCAATACTTCAAACTTGGCCTGTACGGCGAGTCGCTCTTGATATAAACCCGGGGAGGGAGAGGAGGCATAGATTATGTCCAGCTGAGCAATACGTTTAGTTAGTTCAGAGAATTTTCTCCTCTTGATCTTCCTCTCATAGCTACTGTACGATATTATTTCACCGCGGATATACGCCTTCAGTGTCTCCCATATCAACGATGGGGACACATCAGGAGTCGTGTTTACAGAGAGAAAAAAATCTATTTGTCTTTCAATGAATTGCACAAAGCTTTCATTAGAGAGTAAACGACTGTTGAAGCGCCAGGGGGCTCGACTACCATCAGATCCCTTAAAATGTATATTCATTGTGACTGGGGCGTGATCCGAGATAACAATCGCATTATGATTAATTGACTTTACAGAAGGAAGGATCCTATTGTCCACTAAAAAATAATCGATGCGACTGAAGGTCTGATGTGCATTTGAGAAAAAAGTAAACTCTTTTTTTAAAGGATTAAAAAAACGCCATGGGTCAGATATCGAGAATTGTTCCATAAAGGACTGAATCACCTTAGCAGATTTCAAAGGTGTACGCGTTCGGGTGGAGGAGCGATCCAGCTTGGAAGATATCCAGCAATTAAGATCGCCACCTAAAATAAGAAATCGTGAAGCCATATCTGGAAAGCTAGCGAACAAAGATCTAAAAAAGCCATCGTCATCCCAGTTTGGGCCATAAATGTTAACTAATAACACTGGAGTATTGTACATTTCCCCACTGATAATTAAGTACCTTCCATTTGGGTCTGCAATTACCCTAGAGCACACAAAGGACACAGATTTATGCAATATAATAGCCACTCCTCTAGCTTTACTCTGAAATGAAGAATGGTAAATATGCCCAATCCAATTACTCTTTAGTTTTGTCTGGTCTGGTACTTTTAGATGGGTTTCTTGTAGAAAAATCACCTGAGCACCCAGACGCTGGAGATGATGAAGTACTTTACTTCTTTTGACAGGATTATTGATACCTCTGCAATTCCTCTCTTTAATCAGTGCTAATCTTCAGTCATTTTCACAGCACAATGTCAACTCAAACATGGAGCTATATTGATAAGTGAGGAATGGAGCTATGCCAGAAGGAGCAAGTGCATTTTCCGGCAGCGGAAGCTGCCGTGGAACTGCCGCTGAACTGCCGGTGGAGGAGCGGCAGCTGCCGGCAGTGACTGCCGGCGGCGGAGCGGCGGGCTCCCGGCGGAGGAGCGGCAGCTGCGGCAGTGGAGCAGCAGCACGGAATCAGTAGGACTGTAGCCTACTAATCCTTGTAATAAAATATTACTGAGGTTAGGGTTAGGGGTTAGGGTTAGGTTTAGGTATAGTTTTACTGAGGTTAGGGTTAGGGTTAGGTTTAGGTATAGTTTTACTGAGTTTAGGGTTAGGGTTAGGTTTAGGTATAGTTTTACTGAGGTTAGGGTTAGGGTTAGGTTTAGGTATAGTTTTACTGAGGTTAGGGTTAGGGGTTAGGGTTAGGTTTAGGCATAGGAAACTGCCGCTCCACCGCTGTTGCTGCCGCCGCCCCACCGTTCCGCCGACGGCATCCTGCCGCCGGCATCCCGCCGCTCCCCCGCCGGTGCCGGAAAATGCACTCGCTGTCCCTCAGCTATGCTCACTGTCTGGGCTCAGTGTTACATATAGAATATGGAGCTATGCTCACTGTCTGGGCTCAGTGTTACATATAGAATATGGACCTATGCTCACTGTCTGGGCTCAGTGTTACATATAGAATATGGAGCTATGCTCACTGTCTGGGCTCAGTGTTACATATAGAATATGGAGCTATGCTCACTGTCTGGACTCAGTGTTACATATAGAATATGGAGCTATGCTCACTGTTTGGACTCAGTGTTAGAATATAGAATATGGAGCTATGCTCACTGTTTGGGCTCAGTGTTACATATAGAATATGGAGCTATGCTCACTGTCTGGGCTCAGTACAGACAGATATAATGCTAAAGTAATATATCTGCTTCTATCCTTTCCTTAATTATTCATTATGTTTCTCTGGAGGCATCGCATGGCTCCAGATGACAAGGAGAGAGACTGAATAATAGTAATTTATTACTTTGAGAGGGAGGGAGGGGAACATGTGTGCATGTAGGAGAGAGAGAGAGACAGAGAGAGAGAGAGAGAGAGAGAGAGAGAGAGAGAGAGAATCTTTAACACATAAGCCGCCAATAGCGCATTAATGCGATCTAATAAATAGCGCGCTTGTCCGCCAAGATCGCATTAATGCGATCTAGTGATTAATTGTGGTTTAATCTGTGATCGCGCTATTCTGTTTATTTTTCATCATAGGTTTCGAGTTCCACTTACTTCACCCACACCGGGATCCGGTTTCATGACGCAGATTCCGTTTCCGGTTCTCATTTTTTTCCCCGGTCATTTTCGTCCAGAATAGGGAAAAACACGTTTTTTCACACGGTATAAAAAACGAACCGAGAGCTCCACTTCTATTTTCTTTAGTCTGGGTGATGGACAGTCATCGTCGTCATGTATCACATCGTATTTTAGTCCGATCGGCAATCTGCGAAAACGTCACATCCGGTATGACGTATTTGACTGTTTGACTCTGTTTACGGGGGGGCGAGCGAGTCAGCGAGGTGATCAAGGTGTCTATTTGCTGCTCTCTGCTGGCAGATTTGTCGTATGTGTTTAAAACTGCAGTCAGACAATTTATTTGAATGAAAAATTAAAAAATTAAAAAATTAAAAAACACGCAAATCGCTGGCACAGGGGTGAGTACATTATGAATAAACGAGGTGACTTTCATGAAATAATTCAGACTTCAGTCATTTAGAGGTGATGATATGATAATGTGTGTGTTGGAATTCATTTGAATTAAAGAGCAGCGAGAGATGAGAGGAGGTGGAGGAAAGGTCAAAGAAGAAGTAAGATTGAACTACAGTAAAACAATCCAATAATAGCTTGTCTTTGACTAAGCTGGCTCAAGGCTAAATATTCTGTAGCCTACTGTACTCTGTAGGTGTAAAAGAAGGAACATGGCTCTTTTGGCCTTGTGATACTTGGAAACAAAATGAATCAAACTATTGATAGAGAAAACGAGGGGGTGAAACAAAGACCCTGCTCATAGGTAGAGAGAATGAGCTGCAGAGAAAAGAGTCCCTGAAGTGATGCCAAGTGTTCACAATGGATGTAGGAGGAAGTGACATCATCGAGAGACACAGAGGGAGTAGAGTGGGACAGACGTAGGATTATTACAACGTGTTCTCTGCCAGGTTAAATGAGGCACAACCACTGGTATTTGGTGCCATGTCTTAGGCAACTCTGCGTGCGTGTGTGTGTGCGTGCGTGTGTGTGTGTGTGTGTGTGTGTGTGTGTGTGTGTGTGTGTGTGTGTGTGTGTGTGTGTGTGTGTGTGTGCGTGCGTGCGTGCGTGCGTGCGGGTGTGTGTGTGTGTGTGTGTGTGTGTGTGTGTGTGTCTGTGTGTGTGTGTGTGTGTGTGTGTGTGTGTGTGTGTGTGTGTGTGTGTGTGTGTGCGCGCGTGTGTACATGTGTGTGCACATGCGGCATGCATTGCTGAAGCATGTGGCTCAGTGGGCAAATCTTGTGCGATGCCCTTCGTTCCACAATGTAGACAACAGCAGTAGAGCTGCACACATTAATACAACACTCCTACGCTACTACTGCTGTGACAAAGCACAGAGAAGTGTTAGTCAATCCATTTCCAAGTCACAGTCACATTAAGTCCCCTTCCGTGACCAAGCCCCCCACTCACCAGTCCAAAGTCTTGTTACACAGCAGATGAGAAAACACATCATGCATTATCAGTGGTGTAAAGTAACTAAGTACATTTACTCAAGTACTGTACTTAAGTACAATTGTGAGGTGCTTTTACTTTACTGGAGTCCAATTGTCAGATACTTTTACTTCTACTCCACATCCTACATCTCAGAGTCAAATATTGTACTTTTACTCCACTACAATTATTTGTTACTTTTCAGATATAAATGATTGCATTCTAAAACATACATTAACCATTTCAGTCCTATTTTATACCTAGGCTATTTGAAAATAGCCGATGTACAAGCTCACAATGCGTCGCATCGCGGCACGTTGTGAGCTTGTACATCTGCTATTTTCAAACATTGTAGTACTTTTACTTTTGGTACCAATACGTTTGTACTTTTACTCAAGTAAATTTTGAATTCCGGACTTTTACTTGTAACAGAGTACTTCTACATTGCAGTATTGATACTTTAACTTAAGTAAAGCATTTGAGTACTTTTTCCACCACCGTGCATAATTACAAACCCCAAATGCACACTAATTTATTCCTCACAGGTGCTCGGTACGACGGTACCACATGAATTATACTAGAAGCCGACACATTAAAAGTAGGGTAAGTGATATTTTTTGGTTAAAACAAAAAGGTTTCTGTTAAAAGGTTAAAGCACTATATTCTGAAACCAATCATTGCTGTATAGAGTGTTTGTTCAGTAACAGGAGTCTCCCTGTCTCTCCAGCTCTTTGATAAACAGAAAATAAATTTTCAGGTGGGTGACAACATTTCAGCTAATCAGAAGAGAGTACCCATTCATCAGCTTCATTTGTATAGTGTTCCAGTTCTAATTGTGTCTGCTCATTTACTTGTG
>NC_137603.1:64532849-64692849 GCF_963280865.1 Gymnoscopelus braueri | reverse complement strand
AAAACAACAAACGGAATACATTAAACTGAGACTGATTCCAATATACAAGTTTCCTAATGAGCTCCAGAGTTAGATATACTGCTGCTGACAGTGACGTGAGTCCCAACTAAACACCGTGGGGAGAGTGCAGAGTACAGGGGTTTTATAGAGTGACACACCCAGGTACACTTAACACAAGTGGTGTAAAGTAACATTTACTGAAGTACTGTACTTAAGTACAATTTTGAGGTATTTTTTACTTTACTGGAGTATTTCGTACCTTTACTTCTACTCCACTACATCTCAGAGGCAAATACTGTACTTTTACTCCACTACAATTATTTGAAAACTTTAGTTACTAGTTACTTTGCAGATATAAATTATTATATTTTAAAACATACATTAACCACTTTAGCGCTATTTTATACATAGGCTATTTGAAAATAGCCGATCTATGCGACGCGTTGTGAACTTGTAGATCTGCTATTTTCAAACATTTTAGTACGTTTACTTTTGGTACTTTAAGTCATTTTGATACCTATACTTTTGTACTTTTATTCAAGTACATGTTTAATTTGGGACTTCTACTTCAACAGCACTTCTACATTGCATTATTGATACTTTTACTTAAGTAAAACATTTGAGTACTTTTTCCACCACTGCTTAAAGGGTAAGACCACTTTGGTAGAGGTTTGGGTTGTGTAGTTACCTTGCCATGATGTAACTCCAAAGGTGGGCAAGAAATCAAAAATAATTGCTCCATTGATTAGAAATTGATAATTCAAAATATGCTCCTCATTGACTTACATTGTACGGTAAAACAGCTCTCAAAGTCACTCTTTTAGCACATAAATGAACCCAAACATAGCTGATTCAGACAATATAGAGCATCATCAAACCCAGTACTGTTTGTTTTTTTAATACAAATTTGAACTTCCTGTTGATTTTACTATTTGAAGATCTGGATCCGGATCCGCCGATCCAGTCCGGGTTTTCTACTTATTAAAAATGGCAAAATCAACTGGAAGTTGACATTTTTATTTAAAAAAAAAACAGTACTGGGTATGGTGATGTTCTATATTGTCTGAATCAACTTTGTTTGTGTTCGTTTTTGTGCTAAAAGAGTGACTTTGAGAGCAGTTTTACCGTACAATGTAAGTCAATGAGGAGCATATTTTGAATTATCAATTTCTAATCAATGGAGCAATTATTTTTTATTTCTTGCCCACCTTTGGAGTTACATCATGGCAAGGTAACTACACAACCCAAACCTCTACCAAAGTGGTCTTGCCCTTTAAAGGGCAAGACCACTTTGGTTGAGGTTTAGCTATTTTTATTAGGAAGAAAACCCGGACTGGATCCGCGGATCTGGATCTTCAAATAGTAACATCAGCAGGAAGTTGAAATTTGTATTAAAAAAACAAACAGTACTGGGTTTGGTGATGTTCTATATTGTCTTAATCAACTTTGTTTGCGTTTGTTTACGTGCTAAAATAATGACTTTGAGAGCTGTTTCACCATACCATGTAAGTCAATGAGGAGCATATTTAGAATTATCAATTTCTAAACAATGGAGCAATTATTTTTGATTTCTTGTTCACTTTTCGAGTTACATCATGGCAAAGTAACTACACAACCCAAACCTCTTGCCCTTTAACACCACTGATAGATTTTTAACTGCAGTGATTGATTACTGTTCCTTCCAGTGGGAGTTCTGACCAGAATGCTGAACAGAGCCAGAGCGTTCAGCACCCTGGACAGCACCCTGTTAGTTCAGCATCCTGTTAGTTCAGCGCCCCGGACAGCACCCTGTTAGTTCAGCACCCTGTTCATAGCCCTCGACAGCGCTCATATAATAAACAAATAATCTAGTTACATGCAGTGGTGTAGTGGTTCAAGTACATGTACTCAAGTACTGTACTTGAGTACAACTTTGAGGTACATTTACTTACTAAAAAAAAATCTATAATTTAACTGAACTACATCTCAGAGGCAAATATTGTACTTTTTACTCCACACACATGTGTGTGTGTGTGTGTGTGTGTGTGTGTGTGTGTGTGTGTGTGTGTGTGTGTGTGTACAGGTGACAGCTGTGTACCCGCTACGGTACGGTAGCATACACGTGCACGTGGACACATTAGTGCATTAGTGGATGTATAGCTGAATAGCTCAATGCTCTATAGTGCACGAGTGCCTGTTATGAGGCAATAACGTGTGGATCAATATCTATGCATTTCCCCTCCCTGTGTGTGTGTGTGTGTGTGTGTGTGTGTGTGTGTGTGTGTGTGTGTGTGTGTGGGTGTGGGTGTGGGTGTGGAGGCAGACCTTGACCATGCCCAAGGGCACAGGACAGGAGATGAATGGTAAATATACATGTTTTTTTCTCGATTGATCAAAGTATTATCTCTCTCTCTCTCTCTCTCTCTCTCTCTCTCTCTCTCTCTCTCTCTCTCTCTCTCTCTCTCTCTCTCTCTCTCTCCCCTCTCTCTCTCTCTCTGTGTCTTTCCTCCAGAGAGTGTTTAGAATTGTATTCAAATTGACTCTGCAGTTCTTTACGCAGATGCTGGTGCTTGGCAGTGGTGTAAAGTAACTAAGTATATTTACTTAAGTACTGTACTTAAGTAAAATGTTGAGGATGTTTTTTACTTTACTGGAGTATTACATTTTTTTGTATACTTTTACTTCTACTCCAATGCATCTCAGAGTCAAATATTGTACTTTTACTATTCAAAAGTTCAAAGTACATTTTCTTTTTAATATCAATGCAGCTTGTAGAACAGCTATTTTCGCTATTACTTGAAACATATACTTAAAGGAGTAGTTCAACCCAAAAAAAATCTTATTTTCTATCAACTACACACCCCATGAAGCCTTGAATTCATGGAGATTTTTTTGTTTTTTGTCGCATTCCTATCACAATAATTTGATGACCGACGAGGAGAGTGTTGAGTCATCCAGGCCATGGACACATTGTCCGTGGAAACTCTGGCAGGTCAACTCAATGTTGTTGTTTTTAGATAGTTAGTAGAATGTATGAGGACCCGTCCATATGTAAAGTTATATGCTGGCTGAGGCTGTGGCTACACACTGTGTATAAATGTCCTGGATGTGTGTGTCAGTGGTGGAAAAAGTACTAAATTGTTTTGCTTAAGTAAAAGTATCAATACTGCAAAGTAGAAATACTCTGTTACAAGTAAAAGGAATTCCAAATTTACGTGATTAAAAGTGCAAAAGTATTGGGGAAAAAAATACTTAAAGTATCAAAAGTAAAAAGTACTCATTATGCAGAATGTCCTGTTTCACAAGTTTTCAAATTCATAAAATGTATTAAAATCAATTGAAAATAGCAGCTCTACAAGCTCACAGTGCGTCGCATCGCGACGCATTGTGAGCTTGTAGATCAATTATTTTCAAATGGCCGAAATGTATATAGGGCTGAAGTGGTTAATGTATGTTTTGAAATAATAAGCAAATTCTACAAAGCAACTAGTAACTAATGTTTTCAAATAATTGTAGTGGGGTAAAAGTAAAAAAAAAAAAATGCCTCTGAGATGTAATGGAGTAGAAGTATTGAAAATTGGAAATACTCCAGTACAGTAAAAAATACCTCAAAATCGTAATTAAGTACAGGGGAAAATGAGCCTTGGACTTTGTATAAAGATGTGTGCCTCTGTCCATATATATTTACACCAGCCTGTCTGTGATGCACCAGCAGGGTCTGGCTCCTCAATTAGTATCCAAGTTACTGTTTGTATGGAAATCACAGCGCCAATCAGGCTAAATGGCGAAGGCTGCCTCTTGCCAATACTGTCCTCCCAGCAGAGTGCTTTTGGGGAGGTGGAGCCAGAGGGAGGGTTCACACAGTGTTATGTCTTCACTCATTCAGCGGCGTCACATCGCCGGCGCTGGTCTCCTTTTTGTTTGCTTTTTTACCACACCATGCCAATAAAATGCCACACAGGTGAAATGATGGAAGCCATTTCTGACGACAAGCACTTCCCCTGTCAAGGACGGAGCAGGCTGAGACAGCTTTTAGCTCACAGACGGACATGTATCAAGGACAATGTCAGCATGAGGTCATCAATGAACTGCTCTGCAAACTTTTCTTTAGAGCTTTAAGTCATTGTATTACTTTTTACGGCGTGGTTGTATAGTATATAGTATATAGTAGTATGTAATAATACATATAATAATATTTATTAAAATATTATATATTATATAAATAATATACTATTTAAAAAATAAATAATAGCTATCTGTCTATCAGAGTGTGTGTGTGTGTGTGTGTGTGTGTGTGTGTGTGTGTGTGTGTGTGTGTGTGTGTGTGTGTGTGTGTGTGTGTGTGTGTGTGTGTGTGTGTGTGTGTGTGTGTGTGTGTGTGTGTTAAAGCACTTTTGGTACTTAAAGTACCAAAAGTAGAAAGTACTCATTGTGCAGAATGTCCCGTTTCACTAGTTTTCAAATGTATACAAATCTTTTGAAAATGGCAGATCTACAAGCTCACAATGCGTCGCATCGCAACACTTTGTGAGCTTGTAGATCGGCTATTTTCAAATGGACGAAATGTGTATAGGGCTGAACTGGTTTTGTAATAATAATCAAAATCTACAAAGTAACTAGTAACTTAAGTTTTCACATAATTGTAGTGGAGTAAAAGTACAATATTTTCCTCTAAGATGTAGTGGAGTAGAAGTAAAAGCACAAACAATTGGAAATACTCCAGAAAAGTAAAAAAAAATACCTAAAAATTTTACTTAAATGCAGAACTTGAGTACATGTACTTCATGTATCAAGGATCCATCTCAAGTGTTCTCGGCCGACCCACTTGGGTGGGCGGCGTCCATTGTCAGATCATGTGTAGTTTAATGATCAATCTATCAATTGTGTCTAAGGAACTAATAATATAGTATAAGGTCCTATTGATATGTATCAAAACTCATTTTTAAAGCTAAAGAAAACAAATAATTTAAAGAAAAATTACATGACGTTGTATTTATTTTTTACTTTTTTATATTAATGTCATTTATTTTATTATGCCAATTCTTCACTGCTCGGGAATCACTGCTATAGATAGACATGGTGGTCTATAACATTGGGGTCTATTTTAATATAAATACATGGTGGTACAACGAGGCGGTAGCAACAGATGCAGCTGCACATAACTTGATAAAATAAACAATTCCAGGATGTAAGGAAATCAATTTATACAGTACATACATTTTGACATGTTTTATAGCGTGAAAGAGCATATTGCTTTGTTCGGTACAAGAAATGCCTCTGTTCGCTGTTGAACCAGGATCCATCCAAGCTCTGCACGCACGCACGCACGCACGCACGCACGCACGCACGCACGCACGCACGCACGCACGCACGCACACATTCATGCCTGCAACCAGCTACATACTAATCATAAAACACACACCACCTATCAGGTCTTTGGAGGGAATACACAAGATCAGAACTTACATGTAACATCATTGTTGAGCAAACTAATATTGTTTTTTTTTTAATAGTACATCTACAAGCTCACATCATGTCGCATCATGATACTTAACTCATTGACTGCCAGAGTTAAAACATCGTCTATAGCTGCCCTTGCCAGCGATTCCGAGCGTTTTCACTAACCTTTGAAAAATCATAGAATATTATTCTTCACAATGATCCACCCGACGATCGCTTTAAAAGACGTAGCCGAGTCTCGTAGAATCGGATAAAAACTAATATGTGCCGCCGTGATAATCCATTCCATAGTTGTGGGCAGTAGAATGTGGCTTGTTTTCGCCAAAAAGCAACAGAGAGCAGAGAAAAATGTATTTTTCCAAATCCTTTAACATTAGATCGGACGGGGCTGGGTTTGTTGTGATCACATTATTTCTACTGCTCTCCAGAAGTCATAGGATCACTCATAGGTTGGCGAACAACGCCCTCTAGCGTTAACCATTGAAAACACCACACACTCGTCAACTCGTCATTGCCGGTGTGGACCTCGGGCCAACTGACGAGTTAAGTGGTTAATTTGTCTGAAAAATGTGAGTATGTGTCTGTGTGTGGGCGTGCATCTACACTGTAGAGGACATGAAAAGACACAAGGTCGATGTCCATGAATTGATATAGTCATGCCTTTCTCTCTCTCTCTCTGACAAAAGAGACATGGCCCTCTATCAATGCCTATGGAACTACAGAGTGCACATATCCTGAGGACATTACAACAAGGACATCTTTACAGCCAGCTCAACGCCTCAGCAACACCACAAAAGAGAGACACTTTTCAACCCCTGTTTGCTTATCTCCACAAGCAGCCTGCGCTGCATTCTCATTCTGTAGCTGTTCTTTTAAACTGGAACCTTCCATGATTGGGTTGTTTGAGAGGCCCACTCATATGTACGGGGATACAGAGAGGAGACGTGCCAGATTCAACCTTGAGGACCATTTCTCATGAAGCCACCGAGCAACTTCACAAATTATTCCTCATTTCCTGTGTTATTTTTGTGCAATAGTCACAACACAATATTTCATATAATAATGCACAACACTTACTGAGCTTCCAGCATTGAGATATGTGATATTTCTGTGAAATAGATGTGCTACATGTCCTAAAAGCAGACATCTCACCCACATGTCTAAAAGTGCATTTTAATGTATGTACAGTATGTGAGCAGTGATTACTTCATTTTCTATTTTGGTGTTTTTTTGGGTGGGCAGACTTGGCATCCATCACACTTTTGAGATGAGCAGGTTCTGAATTCCATTGTTTCTAGCTAAACCCAGAGTTGAGGAGGGCCTCGTCTATAGCCTTTTTGTGGTTGTTTTTGTCAAGAGAGATACAGTATGATGAGAGGAATTATGTTGGCAATAAAAAGGCACTTTCTCCTATGAAGGCAATCGGGCAGGTTAAGACCCAGAAAGAGTAGGACAGAGGAAGAGAGGAGGAGATGAATGCAGACATCAGAGGTTACACTCCAGTTCAGCTCTCCACAGACACAGTGACCCATCAGCAGGATACTGACCTTCCTCTGAATACACTCTCTAACTTTCTTAAAAGGTTAACTCATTCACTGCCAGACTTATTTCTGGCTGCGTTTGCCCACTGCCAGCGATTTGAGTTTTTCTTACTTTTTGAACTGGTCACAGAATATTTATATCCATGTATGATCGATCGCCCGACGGTTGCCAAGCACGGAGGGTATCACTGTGCTGCCGCGAGAAAAAAGACAAAACTCACGGGACCTCCCCTTCCCTTGTTTACAGGCTGTTGAATATACCATGTCTCGCCAAAATGCAGGGGAAAAAAAGAGGACTCCCAAAAACGCTAAACAGGAAGTGGATGGGGGGGGGGGGGGACTTTCGATCACGTGATCTCCTGGATTAAGGTTAAGATAAAGCAAGGGCTAAGATTAAGATATGGTAAGGGTTAATATTAATATACGGTAAGGGCTAAGGTGAAGATAAGGTAAGGGTTCAGGTTAAGATAAGGTAAGGTCTTGGATTAACACACGTGCCGACCCTCTTTCATCTACCGTACATAACGTGCCAACATGGCGATCACACAGACCGTTCATTCTGAGCCCTCTGATTGTCCCCCCCATGCAGTGGGGATTCACATGTATTCGTAAATATTAGCTGTGTTTACACAAGGGGTTTAATACTCACAGCTCACAGAAACACCAAAAAGAAAAAGAGAAAGGGGACATAATTGTTCAAAACAAAGTCCATAAAGATGTGTGGTGCTAATGTGTAAAAGTTGATATGATCCTCTTTAGGTACTCGTAGAAATATCTGGGTTTTTGCTGGAATTATTCCACAGGATAAGTCTGACGTCATCTCCCGAACTAACAGACACAATGCAAGTCTATTTATACAGCAACACCTCCGTATATCTCACCGTACCGCATACACAAACATCATGGCAACATGCCATGATGGTGGTTACATGTGTACACTGTTGGATTTACACACACTAAGGCTTTTACTGTGCAGTATGATGACACGAGAGAGAGAGAGAGAGAGAGAGAGAGAGAGAGAGAGAGAGAGAGAGAGAGAGAGAGAGAGAGAGAGAGAGAGAGAGAGGTGTCACACTTCTTTTATTTCTTCTCTCTCGTCTGCAGTAGGAGTAAAGTTTTCATATTTTCCTGTCGTTTAATCATCCCCCCTTTCAGTTCTGTTCCTCCATCCCTCCATCCCTCGTTCCACAGAGAGGACAGAGGTGATCCAAGGCCCTGAAGAAGCTATTTCAGGGTCACCGTTGGCCTATTGATTTTTGTATTCTTTCCAATGATGCCCAGTAGAGCTGTCACAGAGATTGATTAGTGCGTGTGTGTGGGTGGGTGGGTGGGTGGGTGGGTGCGTGCGTGCGTGCGTGCGTGCGTGTGTTGCGCTGCAGGCAGGCAGACAGGCAGACAGACAGACAGACAGACAGACGTGTCTCATCATTTCATGGTGAATAAAATGTGCAATTTGAGCTTTGGTCGTCCCTGTTGGCTCATGGAACGGGATGGAACGGCAGACAATCAATACCAGAATCAAATGCACATGCTACAGTATAAAACATAAACACCAACTGTCATCCTGCACCACCCTGGAGGCACGCTGTCTGAGACTAATCAAACATATAGTTCCAAAGCACGAAAAAAAGCCAGATTCATATTACATTTTACACACTTGCACGCACGCACGCACGCAGGCACGCGCACGCACGCACGCACGCACGCACGCACGCACGCACGCACGCACGCACGCACGCACGCACGCACGCACGCACGCACGCACGCACGCACACACACACACACACACACACACACACACACACACACACACACACATGTACTAATATTAAATGGTGCATTTATATAGCGCTTTGTATCCAAAGCGCTTTACATAGATTGTGCAAGTTTACATTCACCCATTCACACACACGTTCATACACCGATGGCGGAGGAAACCATGCAAGGCACCAACCTGCTCATCGGGAGCAATTAGGGGTTCAGCGTCTTGCTCAAGGACACTTCAACACTAACTCTGGGGGAGCCCGGCATCGAACAGGGAACTTCACAGTTCCCCTCCGGCCGCTCTACCCCTGAGTCTCTGCTGCCCCACATATCAATTATTACATTGACTTATATTACTGCTTCAATGCTTATGCCTACTTTTGAATGGCAGGATTTCAAATTAATTCATAAATATGCTACAGGAGTTCAAAAATAATAAGTCACAGGCTGTAAACAATTAAAAGTTTCCAAAGTCATTTCTAGCTGTTAAAAGTCACACTGTGTTTGATGTGTTACAACATGGCATCCAAACACACAGCTCTCTAAATGTGTCAGTTGTTTGATATGCAATTAAACGTTACACTACTTTGTACAGCTCACCCACTGCAACTCATTGTGTTCATCACAGCATGGGGCCTGTGGTTGTGTGTCATGGACATATACCACCCTATTCCAGACCAATATAAAGCAGTACCCGTTAACCATTATCCGTGATTTTTTTACCTATTACCCGTGAAATACGGATAACGGAGCTGGCACTGTCCCTAAACACTATTCTGCGCTTGCTATACCAGCTCTCCATTATGCCGATTCCATTATTTGCGGGTGGAGGCGTGCCCGTAGGCGTGTTGTTGCTATATCCCTAAAATTGATATTCTGTTCACACACCGTTGGAAGCGCACAGCGGACTCTAAAACCACCCGCAGGGCCCTATTCCAGCTGAAATTTGAACAAACCACTAATTTCGGATTTCGGACTAGGCAAGAGGCGTTTCCCCGCAAAATTCGGTATTCTATGGCACCCCCCTCACCCGCCAAACACCTGAGCTACCCGTTACATTATGCATAGGTGTGGTTTGGGCGTTACAATGATAAAACCAATCACCGTGCCAGAAGCCATTGCCTTTAAGAGAAGACTGCGCTAGCCGTCATCCCGATCCAATATATGCTCTAGCCTATCTACCTGTCTGCACTGTTGCCTGATCTGATTATTATAAGCCACATTGGGCTTGTTTTCCTTCTTTTTTTTATTTTATCCAAATACATTTTTATATTAATTTGTAGCCTATTGTGTTCACAATAAGCAACTTGTCATATTAGTCAGATCCCCAAGAGTATATGAAAGCCATTTAAAATAGTTATATATTCATTTCTTACACAGCTGATGCCAAATAATTAATCAACAGGGCAGCGCAACTCAAAAGTAGGTCAAATCACTCAGCTGTCTTGTCATGACGCAGCAGCAGATCGAGACCCCTTTAAAGCTTAAACCATAACATGACATCTTCAGACTATTGAGCTTTCTTCATGTCTTTTTCACCTCAAAGTAAATGTTGGATTATTTCTTCAAATGACAGCACAGGCAGCGGCAGTAGCCTAGAAGGTAACATTGGATGTGATTTCTCCATCGCAAAAATGATTACGGTTATTCTATGAAACATATATTTCATAGAATAACCATAATCATTTTTAAAATGGTTATGGGGCAGTGTATATATTTATATAGCCCTATTTGCTCCAAGCTGTTTTTTAAATAAAATAGACTGTTGGAAGAATTAATGAATTACCAAGATTTAATGAGAAATAAGGCTTCTTTAGAAAAATGACTGACGGGCTGGGCTGGGTCTAATTTGTCAATTATTAGTCGAGCCGGGCTGAAATATATAGGGGATATGAAAGCTCTAGTTAGTAGTTTGAAGTGCTCATGTGGCCTTATAGTTGCTTCTTTTTGTTTTCATAGACCTGCGGACTGCGGTTGCTTATTTCTCTCCAAGGCTGGCAACACGGCTCATGGTCCAACGCACAAAGCCATTGTAGTGTCTGTGTGACGGGTGATTTTATAAACCAGCGGGTGCTTCTAGAATCCACTATCCCCCCTCCCCAAGCCGTACCCATGTGTGTCTGTAGAATTGCAATGTGGGGGATATAGCAACAACACGCCCACGGGCACACCTCCATGCGCAAATAACGGTGTCGGCATAATGGTGACGGGTAGAGCAGGTGCTAGAATAACCTATTGGGGCGGCGCAGCTCCATTATCAGGTTAAGGGTAGCGTTGCGGCTGGGAAAACTGGCACAGAATAGAGCTGGCAGTGCCAACTTGGTTTGTAGAGCGCAGTCAGCGCACAGGCTGCAATGGATTCCTGGAGACGGTCAGGACTCAGGACGCACAGCGCGGCACCTCTCTCTACTAGGCTATTATTGTCAACAAAACTCTGTGACTCATTTGACTATAATCAGCAGAAGGGAGGGTGTCAATTCCTTGTGTCAATTGTGTTTATATAAGATGATAGTCTATTTAAAGAAGACACTTTGTGCATCGCGCAATACAATGCTCCAATTTACACACGTCAGTTTTATTCATCGATTAGGCAGGAAATAATGAACTGATTACAAAAATATAAAATTGTCTCTAATCAGTAACATGTAGGTGATACTTATGTCTATCAAACATGGTTTTATTGAAAGCCAATCAAAGTCCAGAGCTTAGAAACCAAACTTCGGGTGTGTGTGTTCCATGTAAAATCCCCACAGTGCGGCTGCAGAGTTCTTGCCAGAATGTGCGAGAAATAAGCAACCAGGTCTATGAAAACAAGCCCAAAAGAAGCGACTATAATAGGCCACATGAGCACTTCAAACCTATATATGTTGTCCATTAAACAATGTGCATATATGTATATATGTTGGCTATTTGAAAATAGACGATCTACAATCTCACAACCGCTCTAACATTATTTACAAGCAGCTTCAGAAAAACAAGCCCAATGTGGCTTATAATAATCAGACCAGGCAACACTGCAGACAGGGATAAAGGAGAGTGTATATTGGATTGGGGATAATGGCTTGCACAGTCTTCTCTTAAAGGTAATGGCATCTGGCACGGTGATTGGTTTTATCATTGTAACACCCAAACCACACCTATGCATAATGTAACAGGTAGTGTAGGTGTTTTGCGGGTAAAGCAGGTGTCCCAGAATAGCAACTTTAGCGGGGGAACGCCCCTTGCCTAGTCCTAAATCCCATATTAGTGACTTTAGCAATTTCGAGCCGGAATAGGGCCCATAGCCTCTGCAGTGATACTAATAACGAAATTCAGTGTAACGATAGTTCATGTAGACACGGAAGGCAGAATGTTTATATACTTCATTCACTCTCCCCGGACCCCCCCCCCCCCCCCATTTGCTTACAAGCTTATACAGTTGTTTAGCGTAGGTTTCAAATTCCCTCCACCTCCCCGGCCTCCTCCCTGTGGCATTTAGTTCATATTGTTATAGGTTGCATACTGTAGGTTGCATGTTGTGCCAGTGAGCAGTGGTGTAAAGTAACTAAGTACAGTACATGTACGCAAGTAGTGCACTTAAGTTCAATTTTGAGGTACTTTTACTTTACTGGAGTATTTCCAATTATCTATATTTTTACTTCTACTCCACTACATCTTTGAGGCAAATATTGTACCTTTACTCCACTACAATTATTTGAAAACTTTAGTAACTAGTTACTTTGCCGATACAAATTATTACTTTATAAAACATACATTAACCACTTTAGCCCTATTTTATACCTAGGCTATTTGAAAATAGCCGATCTACGCGACGCGTTGTGAGCTTGTAGATCTGCTATTTTCAAACATTTTAGTACTTTTACTTTTGGTACTTTCAGTACATTTTGATTCAGGACTTTTGCCTGTAACAGAGTACTTCTACATTGCAGTATTGATACGTTTACTTACATTTCAGTGCTTTTTCCACCACTGGCAGTGAGCAGCCATTTGCTCAGAGAGCCAGCGCCCGGGGAGCAATTAGGGGTTAAGAGTCTTGCTCAGGGACACACATCGACATATTGCTGGCCTGGCCCTGGAATCGTACCTGGGACATCTAGGGGCTCTGGCTCATCAGGCGGGCTCACTAACCACTCAGCTATGGGCCCTCTGAAGTGAATAAATCATTACCTTCTTAACATGCCCTGTATTACGCTTATTATTCCGTTGTGTGAATATTATTACACACACACACACACACACACACACACACACACACACACACACACACACACACACACACACACACACACACACACACACACACACGCACACACACGCACACCCACGCACACACACACACACGCACGCTCCCTGGACTGCTTTTAAAGTAGTTCATTATGGGAGCAGAGCCCCTCTGGCACAAATGACCTTATTAAAATGCACTGGCCTGTTAACTCTCTCTTTCGGCGTATGTAAGCTTATTGAAATAATCTTGGCCATGCATTAGAACACTGAGTTCTTTAATCCGGTGATATGAGCTATGTTTTATGAAGCAATAACTCAAATGTAACGGCAGGCTCTTTGAGAACAAAGCAACCATCAAATTGACTTGCACACGCTAAGCTATAATTACTATAACTCAAGGCAACCGAAACGGCTGCCTCATCTCACTGTGCTGTATGGTTATTATTGATGCTGTATGGTAATTATTGATGCTGTACAGTTATTATTGGAAGAGATCGCTATGATTGGAAAACACCTGGAGAGGTTGCTCACCAAGTTCTGATGATGCTGCAAGCGCTGGAGGCAAAACATAAATGCGGGGATGTTGAAGGATGGATTCCTGTGTGTGTGTGTGTGTGTGTGTGTGTGTGTGTGTGTGTGTGTGTGTGTGTGTGTGTGTGTGTGTGTGTGTGTGCGTGTGCGTGTGCACCTGCGTGTGTGCGTGTGTGTGTGTGTGTGTGTGTGTGTGTGTGTGTTCACATGCATGCTTGCGTGCCTGCCTGCCTATGTCTAGGTAGTGATGATGGCCAGAATAAAAGGTCTGCCCAAGGACACTCCATCTACTGTGGTCCTGGTACTGTACGTCTCCCAGCCTCCCAGTGTTACCGTTTTAAACGCCACCTCAGCTCCAGAGCCCCGTTTCATTCCTCAACACCTGTCCCTAGAATTCAGGGCATTCATCACGCCTCCACTACCTTCCCCGGACCATGAAATCAAGCCACACGACCGCAGAGAGATGACGTCTACATTCATTATAACAACCCCTCAACAACCCCTCCCTGAGGGGAGCTGGTGGACTGTGTGAAGTGTAAACTGGTGGCATTTCTTTCACTGAAGAAATGCAAAATGTGTTTATCTTTTATTTTTTGGAAATTCTGAAACAATCTCCACGTTGTGAGCTTGTAGATTGGCTATTATCGTTATTTATTGTGCCACAAATTATATAGGATTTAAGAGGTTAAACTTTTTCCACGCTGACTTTTTGTTGTTGCTGTAGATTCTAAATATCTTCCTGACTGTGAAGTCTATTATCAACATATTGTAACTCAGATTGACGAGACTACATAAAGTGGTAGTTAAGAGTGAGCATCTGTCAGTGACAGTAGTTATACAGTGAAATGGTGTTACTGTACTCTTATCATCCAGTCTTTGGTCTGGGACTCATGAGAGAATATCATTTTGGTCTGATTTTATGCCAAGCCTTGGTTCTGTGTGTCATGCAGCAACAAAGCAGCACTCACTAGCGGTTTGTTAAAAGTAAGAAAACATCTTCCTCTCATCGAGTTATTTTTGAACTATTATGCAGTATAACTCTAATATATTAATGTAAGTCTTATAGTACAGTAGCACGCATTTCAGTCTCCTTGCATTTTATCCACTACTGCAACAGTAATATAATCCTATGATTCCTATCCCATCTAAAGCTCATGGGAAATGTAGTAGGAACAAAACAGACTGAGCAGCAGCCTCATTTACAACACATTGAAATTCATGACCAGATGAATTCTGAACATATTAATTAGCTTCTGTGTGGGCAGCTGCCTTAGGTTCAATAACTGAACTGGTGAAATAATCTCTATGTGGGATCCCTGGAGAATTAACTATCCTTGGTAAATTATATAATGTGTGCTCTATTCAGATGGAAAATAAGTCATAATGTTCTCCATTGTTAGGAGTGTTTGTGTGTGTGTGTGTGTGTGTGTGTGTGTGTGTGTGTGTGTGTGTGTGTGTGTGTTGCCCCCCCACCCCCCCACACACACACACACACACACACACACACACACACACACACACAAACACAAACACAAACACAGGTGTAAGGTATAGTAGTAAGAAGTGAGTGAGTAGGACCAATTATATGAAGATATGGAAATGAGTGAAGGGCTCCTTCAATGATGGCTGATCGCTGATTACTCAGTTGTGTGTAAGGTATCAAAATGTAAAACAGAGGAAGGTTAAGGGCTGATAAGACACCACAGTTTAATCTGCCTCCTCACTATGTAAACTTGAAGCTTGGCTCAGCGCAGTACAGCCAGATGGTCAGAGAGAGAGACGTTGACGGATCTAAATCATTATTAGTTTGTGTGAGAATCCAGGCCAGCTGGATGATGATGATGCCAGAGGAATCAGTGTTTGTTGTCTTGGTTTGGTTGGAGAGTAGCAGTGGTGGAAAAGTAAAAGTATAAATACTGCAATGTAGAAGTACTCTAGTTACAAGTAAAAGTCCGGAATTCTAAATTGACTTGAGTAAAAGTACAAAAGTATACCCCCAGGGGAACCCGAGAGGGGGGGAGGATGAGTTCCCCAACAGGACGGACACAACGTTGACGACTTTGGCAAACGGCTTAGCGACGACGACAACCGAAAGATGCATTTGCAGCAAGATCTGCAAGAACGAGTGCGGCCTAAAAATCCATCAGGGCCGAATGAAATGCTTGGTGCAGGAAAGTGCAACACAGCGCACAGGGCCCAGTCCTGGTGAGACGACGGAGGAGCCACACCACTATTACACATCAATGTCAAGCATGAGTGGCCGACAGACACGGTGTCATGGAGGGAGAGGATAAAACAGCGTGTCTATTAGTCACGCTACGCTAGATGTTTTGTGCACGGCTTTCTGTGCATCTGCCGCTTATTTGCAGTGGTGGACAAAGTACTCAAGTGCGGTACAGATACAGTATATCGTCGCTGTCTGGCAGAAACCAGCTAACACAATTTTTCAGCTTTTTCATTTTTCTTCATAAATCAGTGCTGTTGAACACCAACACCACAAAAACATATTGAACCAATGAAAAGTATTAAAAAGCGCTTCTGACAAAACCAGCTAACTCCATTGGATCCTCAAACTGTCTGCTACATCAGCTAACTCCAGCCAAAGGGATGTGGAGTTAGCTGGTTTTGCTGACTCCAGGCTCCACCCCCTTTTGACCTCCAACCTCATTGTGAGCTTGGAGGTCCATTCAGCTGTTCTTATCAATGAAGAACAAAACCTCTTAACTTGTATTTTCATTTCCTGAAAAATGAATATTTCGGCCTGACAGCAGAGATATACTCCTGGTCAAATATTACTCAACTGAAAATGAAAGTTGCCCAGTCAAATTTGTACTTGAGTTAAAGTACTGGAGTACTTGCTTTTAAAAAATACTTAAGTAATCAAAAGTACAAATTACAAATGTTATTTTTAATATAAAATGCATTGCTGTACTGAAATTTTGAAATCCCACCTCAAATTTTTTTTATAATAATAAAAACGATTAATTTATTTTTAACGTTATGTTTATTTAGCATTTCATCACGTCAGTTTTTTGTTTCCCCCCTCCCCCCATTACTGGTTAATGTCCAAGCAGACAAATAAATTGTTGTAAAAAAGTAAATATACAAAAACAAAAAAGTTAAACTTGAAAATAGCATATCTACGAGCTCGATACATACCTCCCCCCCCCCCCCCCCTTGGGTCCTGGGGGTTCCTTCATAGAGAAGTAGTGGAGTTAAAAGCACAGTATTTGCCTTTGAAATGCAGTGAGACGAAAGTCATCTACTTCACTCATTTCCAATCTGGTCTTCATGTAACTAATGTTATTATAATATGGTACCATTTCTGTCTACTCGCTCTGTGTCTCAGAGGAGGGTCTGTGGACAGTTCAGAAAACAGCCTGTCATCATCAACATCATCATCATCATCATCATCATCATCATCATCATCAACAAAAACAACAACAACATCATCAGTAGGCAGTGGAGTAAAGTAACTAAGTACATTTACTCAAGTACTGTACTTAAGTACATGTTTGAGGTAATTTTACTTTACTGGAGTATTTCCAATTGTCTATACTTTTACTTCTACTCCACTACATCTTGGATCCAAATATTGTACTTTTACTCCACTACAATAATTTGAAAACTTTAGTTATTAGTTACTTTGCAGATATAAATGATTACGTTATAAACATACATTTAGCTCTATTTTAAACCTATAGGCTATTTGAAAATAGCCGATCTACAAGCTCACAATGCGTCGCTTCGCGACGCATTTTGAGCTAGATCTGCTATTTTCAAACATTTTAGTACTTTATACCTTTGGTACTTTGAGTACATTTTGATACCAACACTTTGGTACTTTTACTCAAGTAAATGTGTATTCACTTGTAACAGAGTGCTTCTACATTGTAGTATTGATACTTTTACTTAAGTAAAACATTTGAGTACTTTTTCCACCACTGTCAGTAGGGTTGGTTTGATTTCTTGATTTCTTGATTTATGCTAGAACAATAGCTTCAGCATGCTAACTTTCCAGGCAGAGAACGGCTGTAGTTTCTATTAGCGTGGAATCCCTATCGATGATGTCACTGGTAGGTAGGTTTCTGAACTGTCTATAACCCACCAATGACACACAGAGTGAGTAGAAGGAAATGGTGCCGTCTTATAACAACTATTAGTGAGGACCAATTATATGAAGATAAGGGTGAAAATGGGTGAAGTGCTCCTTTAAGTACTAAGAGCTAATTGTCTGTCTCCCTCGCTGCTGATTGTTGGGGTGTTAGAGACTGGATAGAATGGCTGCCTGTCTCACATGCAGCTTTGCTTTTATGATTGATTATAATTATGGACCTCTCTCTCCACAAATCCCTGTGTTGCTGAAAACCCACGCACGCACCCACGCACGCACTTATACGCACACACACACATACACCGTGATACAGCCAGTGCCCGGTGGTAGCTTAGATGAGGGGTAAAGCCTTGGTAATATGCTGGTGTTGTGTGAGAACACACGCGAGCACGCACGCACGCACGCACGCGCACGCACACACATACACACATACACACACACACACACACACACACACACACACACACACACACACACACACACACACACACACACACACACACACACACACACACACACACACACACACACACACACACACACATAACAGTCAATTAAATGGAAGCAGGAGAGGAGAGGAGAGGAGAGGAATAGGAATAGGAATAGGAATAGGAATAGGAATAGGAATAGGAATAGGAATAGGAATAGGAATAGGAGAGGAGAGGAAAATGAGGCACAGGAGAGCACTAGGCTAGAGGAAGGTAACATAAGCACTGATAAAACGGTACCCAACAACAACTACCCAAATAAGCAAGGACGATGGTACACATGTTACCATATATCTATACATGTACTACATCTTTGCATGTGTGCGTGTCCACGTATCCGTGTCTCCGCTGCATGTCTCGAGAACCATCCAAACGATCAACTTCAAACTAAGGCTTTCACGACTAGTGATGTGTACTAGTTGCAGTGGTTGAAAGTAACTAAGCACATTTACTCAAGTACTGCACTTAAGTAAAATGTTAAGGTACTTTTACTTTACTGGAGTATTTCCAATTGTCTATACTTTTACTTCTACTGCACTACATCTCAGAGGCAAATATTGTACTTCTGCTACAATTATTTGAAAACTTTAGTTACTAGTTACTTTACAGATATAAATGATTACACCACCTCAGGCCTATTTTTGCGAACGCGGAAGGAGGCGCGCCCAAGTGCAGCTTACTATCAAACCCTGCTCGGCTTGTGTGTGTGTGTCTCTGTCCGTGTGTGTGTCTGTGTGCAGCCGCGCCCCCAATGTGACTCACGCTCTCATTGGCTCGCGCCCCCATGTGACTCGAAACTCTGTGCTGAAATATAGTAGCTGCACTGCCTGTGAGCAGCCGCCAGAGTCCGCCAGAGTGCACTCCTACAGTGTGACTGAAATACAGTCAAGCTGCGTTCGCTTCCAGCGTTCGTGCGTCTTACTTGTATACATAGGCTATTTGAAAATAGCCGATCTACAAGCTCACAACGCGTCGCATTGCAACGCGTTGTGAGCTTGTAGATCTGCTGTTTTCAAACATTTTAGTACATTTACTTTTGGTACTTTAAGTACATTGTTATACCAATACTTTTGTACTTTTACTCAATTAAATTTTGAATTCAGGACCTTTTACTTGTAAGAGAGTACTTCTGCATACTGATATGATACGTGAAACATTTGAGTACTTTTTCCACCACTGCCTATTGTGTAATAATAAAGACGGAGAGAGAGGAGTTCTAAAGCTCTAAGTTCTATTTCGTAAAGCGGCAAGTTCAAGCATACCTGCATCTCACACAATGTAGTAGTAGCCTATGACAGTTTCTGAACATCAAACCAAAAATGTTCTAATTAAACAAAATATAAGCATGAGTCCTACCGCTCTGGGGCACGGCATTTTCCAGCAGCTAGGTTGCCCTGACAACGGATATACACACACAAACGCACGTGTGAGAATGTTGAGAATGTACACTGCCACAAACCACATCCATTTAGCTGCTTACAATAAGCAATGAAAATTGGACTCGTCGGACTGAAGTCGGTCGGATCAGTGGTTCTCCAAAAATATTTAAAAAAAACACAAATCCCCATGGATCCCTGATGTTAGGTGGGTTTAACCTCCATTTAAGGAGAATAAGACCACTGGGAGAGAGAGAGAGAGAGAGAGAGAGAGAGAGAGAGAGAGAGAGAGAGAGAGAGAGGGAGGGGGAGGGAGAGGGAGAGTGAGAGAGAAGGATGGGGAACTGGGAAACGGATGCATTGCCTGCAGCCCACCGTGACATTTTTACTCGTTCTAACACTTTTTTTCTTCTCTCTTTCAGCAGCATGAGAGTGTGATAACATTAAACAGCTAAAATCAGCAGCATGTCTCGTCCTTGCTTTGTAAAACGGGGTGCAACCCATGCAGGCAACAGCAGACATTTAAATTTCTCCTCCTAAAAGATAAAGGAATAAAATAAACCTTTATTGATCCCTGGAAGGAAATCCATGGTGTCACAGCAGCAAGAGCAGTGAGAATGAATCACCGGAGAGTAAAGATGGCAGCACACTTCAAACAAACTCAAAATTGTTAGGCTTGATGAAAATCTACTTTTTTATACCACGACGCATATTATGAGGGAATTATTTTGGCAACCCCATCACCACCCTCTGCTCTTTTAAGCCACCCGCTCTCTCTCTCTTTTTGTTATCACCTTGCCAAACTTTGTTTCCACCAGGAGTATGCTGCAGGCTTAAGAATCAAGAACAAGATCCAGTGATTCTTTGCCGACGTGGTCTGTTGGGGAGTAACAACAACCTCTCAACAAACTGAACAAGCTGGTGAGGAGATAAACTGGATAATCTACACACCGCCAAGCAATCAATCAATCAAAAACACTTTATTTAGCACGTTTAAAACAACAGTTGTCAACCACATTTAAAACACCGTTGTCAACCAAAACGCTAAAAGCAAAAGTTAAAAGCAAAGCAATACATCAAAGTGAAGAACAAAAATACATGTAAAAATGCAAGAGACATACACCAAAAATTACGCATTAAAGGTAGGTTAAGAGATATTGTTTGGTATTTTTTTATTTTTGTTGTTAAAAAGGTAAAAGTACTATATTCTGATAGTAATCATTGCTACAGAGCATTTGTTCGGTCACATGGGGTCTCTCCAGCTCTTTAGTAAACATAATATACGTACATTAGGTGACAAAATGTAAGCCAATCAGGAGAGAGCACTGAAAATGCATTTTCTGTTTAATAAAGAGCTGGAGAGACATGGAGACTCCTTTTACTGAACAAACACTCTATAGGAGTACTATCAGAATATAGAGCTATTTAACACTTATTTTAACCAAAGTAAATCACTTGCCCTACCTTTAACTTTGTGCTAGTAGCCATCAGGCTCCAAAACCAAGCCTATAACCCTGTTCTGTTCTTTCATTACTGACTCCTGCTAGACTGCTGGACTACTACTACATAGAGGTGTGAATGGGGGACACTTGCCCTCATTTATCAAAGTTGCAGGAAACTGCGCAGACCAAATACTAAGCACTCAGCCCCTCCATCAGTAAAGCAGCCAGAACACTGAGCCATTCTGGCATGGGGAACCTATACAGCATGCATGGGCAACTGTGGGCCCCCACCTTCAACCTCAAGTTCATAAAGTTAACATAAGTATAACTAAATGCATTTGAAATGAAATAAAAATGTTACTTTACAGGATTCTAAAAAAAAAAGTAGCAAAAATAGCAGATCTCAAAACGCGTAGATCGGCTATTTTTGCTACTTTTGTGTGACAGAATGGCGAAGTACGGCAGTAATTTATGAAAAAAGTTAAAATACGGAGATAAGACGGGTCTGCCCGACAGTATATGCGATGTGGCCCCCTGGAGTGAGTGTGGACATAATAGTGGCCCTATCTATCATCAAAGTTGCCCACCCCATATATACAGTATATTCATTAAAAGGCTCTCTGCAACAAACAAGTATGGTTATGATGAGCAGTTAGGGGTTAAAGGGGTTGCTCAGCGACCCTTTGACACATATACTGGGGCCGGGAGGTGAACCTCTGACCTTTCTTACCAGAAGGCCTCTCTACCTACTAAGCTACGGACACGTTCTGATTCAGTCTGGTCAACTGACATGGGGCTATAAGGATTTTATATCAGGCTGTTGTCAGTGGTGTAAAGTAGTACATTTACTCAAGTACTGTACCTCAGTACAATTTTGAGGTATTTTTACTTTACTGGAGTATTTCCAGTTGTCAGTACTTTTACTTCTACTCCAATACATCTCAGAGGCAAATATTGTAATTTTACTCCGCTACAATTATTTGAAAACTTACTAGTTACTTTGTAGATTTTGATTATTATTGCAAAACATACATTAACCACTTCAGCCCTATATACATATCCGCCATTTGAAAATAGCTGATCTACAAGCTCACAATGCGTGGCGATGCGCGTAGCGCGCACGCCAAAAATGTTTGGTTCTCAAAATACATATGCTCAAACACGAATTATTATATCTTATATAGTAAATGTGCACAGTAATAATCTGTATAGTTTACATATGAATTGTCTCCAGATTTAGGAAAATATACTTTTATTAGACAAAAGTATAGACTAAAGTATACAAATCTGTCAGTCACACATCAACAACTAATGATGGCACAGATGGCATCCTACCTGAGTGCATTTGAGCATTATATCAATGCATTTGAGCATTGATGTACTTTTTTCAGTAAAAAAATTAAAATAAAATCTGAGTACTTTTTCCACCACTGGCTGTTGTACACGCACGCGCACACACACGCACGCACACAAACACACGCACACGCACACACACACACACACACACACACAAACACACACACACAGAGCCAATTACCACAAAACTTAGTTACTCATTCTGTATGTTCCTTTGTTATCTCTCTCTCGCAGACACACCATTAACACGGCAGCCACACGCACCCAGCGCTGGAGAAGAAGCAGCGATCGAGACACATTTGCATAACGCCTGCACACCTCAACTTCAATTTCACCTCACTCAGTCAACGTGTGCATCAGGAGTTGCAGCGATGCAGTGCAGCGTGCATGCATGCGTGGAAACACAGCCCTCAGGTTGTTTTGTGTCTCTTGTTTTCAGGTGTGAACTGTTCCTGCAATCATTTGATCTCTGCCTCTGTTTCTTCCCACAGCTGACGTCTCCATGACTGGATTACAACCACTCTGGTGTCAAAGATAAGGCTTACAAGTAGGGATGGGTATTGGCAAGAACCTCACGATACGATACTTGGGTCACGATACGATTATATCACGATATATTGCGATACGATACATATTGTGGTATATTGCGCTATATTGCGATATGATACATATTGCGATATATTGCGATACGATACATATTGAGATATATCGCGATATATCGCGATATATGGAGCTCAAGGACATTAATTCATCAAACATTCAGTTTATATATACCCCTGACTGAGTAGCTGTAGATCAGTGATAGGTTTTTGAATGTTTTTTCATAAAGCCTGTATCTGCAAAAAAAAAAAAAATATATATATATATATATATATATATATATATATATATATATATATATATATATATATATATATATATATATATATATATATATATATATATATATATCGCGATATATCGCCATATCGATAATATTGCCCATCCCTACTTACAAGCAGAATGGAGCTGCATCTATTGAACAACTGAAAAGAGTATTGCATATTGTGGTAAATTGCTAAATGCTCTCAGTGGTGGAAAAAGCACTACAATGATTTACTTAAGTAAAAGTACCAATACTACAATGTAGAAATCCATCCTACTTAAGAGCATAAGTATTGGTATCAAAATGTACCAGTAAAAGTACTCGTTACGCAGAAGGACCCATTTCACAAGTTTTCAAAAGTATAACATGTATAAAAAGTGTTTGAAAATAGCATCTACAAGCTCACAACACGATGTGAGCTTGTAGATAGGCTATTTTCAAATTGCCAAAGTTTATAGGGCTGAAGTGGTTTTGTAGTAATAATCAAAATCTACAAATGAATTAGTAACTTAAGTTTTTTTTTTAAATTAGTAAAAGTACAATATTTGCCTCTTAGGTGTAGTGGAGTAGAAGTAAAAGTATTTCAAATTGGAAATACTCCAGTAAAGTAAAAGTACCGTACCTCAAAATTGTACTTAAGTACAGTACTTGAGTACATGTACTTAGTTACTTTCCTTTTTTTTTGTAACCCTTATTTTACACCCGGTGCCAATTTTTGGAGTGATCCTGGGCGCTACACTCCCCTCACCAGCCTAGGGAGGCCAGGGCCGTGCTCATGCCTCCTTCAATGAATGAGAGCCAACTGACCCTCTTGTCACCTGACAGGGGGGGGTTTCCCCGGTTGGACGTACTGTAAGCGTGTGGAAGGAACACGTTTATTACAACCAGTTCCTTTCCCTCCATCAGGCGCCCTGGCTGTCATGGGGGAGGCGGTATAGCTGAGTGGTTAGTGAGCCCCGCCTAGGGAACCAGCTGGCCCTGGTTGCCCCAGGTTCGATTCCAGGCTATCCCAGCATATGTGCCGATGATATGAAATTTGTCCCTGAGCAAGACTCTTAACGGAATTATCCTTAAAGGAATTATCCTTTATAGCGACCAGGATTACTACATGTTTTTGTGAGGGTAGAGACTCGGGGAGAACATGTAAACTCCACACAGAGTAGGCCCTTTCACCAACCCCACCTAGGGTATGGGCGCTGATGACGCAGAGGAGAAGACACTTAGTTACTTTCCACCATTGCATTGTTTGATTACTTCTTCCACCGCTGGTGTGACCTGTAGGAGCAGAGCTGAGGCAGGAAGGTCATTAGATGAGTAGTTCACTGATTAATCACACAGCAGGACATATGGTTTCCCTACATGATGTCTCCGCTCCTGTCCTTCAGGACAGAAGAGGAGACATCATGCAGTGGTGGAAAAAGTACTGTCATTTTTTTTACTTAAGTAAAAGTATCAATACTGCAATGTAGAATTACAAGAGTTACAAGTAAAAGTCCGGAATTGAAAATTCACTCGAGTCAAAGTACAAAGGTATTAATTTGGCATCAAAATGTAATTAAATTACCAAAAGTAAAAGTACTCATTATGCAGAATGTCCCATTTCAAGTTTTCAAATGCATAAAAATCTTTTGAAAATAGCAGATCTACAAGCTCACAATGCGTTGCATCGCGACGCATTGTGAGCTTGTAGATCGGCTATTTTCAAATGGCCGAAAAGTATACAGGGCTGAAGTGGTTAATGCATGTTTTGTAATAATAATCAAAATATACAAAGTAACTAGTAACTAAAGTTTTCAAATAGATGTAGTGGAGTAAAAGTACAATATTTGGATCCGAGATGTAGTGGAGTAGAAGTAAAAGTATTGGAAATTGGATATACTCAAGTAAAGTACAAATACCTAAAAATGCTACCCGAGTACAGTACTTAAGTAAATGTACTTAGTTACTTTCCACCACTGCGTACATGACTGAGTGCAGTGTTATAATACAGTGGGTGACATAGAACAGCTGCACTCTGTGGTCCAGGCTACAGAGAAATACAGAGGAGGAGGCTCTCTATCCCATAGTAGTTGTCAGCAGTGTGGGATGGCACCATTATTCACAGCCATTATCTAGGTTTCCTCACAGATCCAGTGAGGAGATGTGAAGGAAAAACAAACCTTCAAAGTGACCGACGCAGGCAGCACAGAACAAAATGCGTCGCACAATTGCATCCTGGGAGAGAGAGAGAGAAATCCGAGAGCTTCTGTGCGCGTCATCGACTTTTCATCACTCAAAGTCTGTCTTTGTACTTTATCTGTGTGACATCATTCTATAGAGCCCCATGGTGCGCCAACATTTCCTCTGCCTCGCGTCGAATCTCGTCGCAGTGTGTCAAAGAAATAGCACAAACAGAACAGCGGGAACGACTGCTAAGTCTAGCATGGAGACACCGGGAGACAGACATGCACTCATAGGCAGCAGGCTCAGAGTCTCAGTGAATAAAATGCAACTGGTGGTGCATGAGTCCTTGACTTTTGGCCCACTGTAATACTCGAAGAGAGAAGGAGTGCTTAGTCACTGCTCAAAGTACTTAGTCACTTAGACTCACTTAGACTTATAGGGAACTGAAAGGATTGTTGCAGCATCTGCAATCACAGCAAATACTTTCAACTGATTTCCATTGACTACATTCGTCAACATAAGCATCACTCAGAGAAACAACACCTCTCCATTCAAACAGTGAAGACCAGGGGCCTGTTCCTCAAAAGGTGAATTAGAGCTAAAGCCTGGCTTTAACCCCTATCCTGGCTTAATTTAGCCAGGATTAGGGCTGAATCGGTTCCTAGAAAGCTGAATTATCTTGAAGATTAGTTTAGCCAGTTCACCCTGGCTAAGTTTAGCCATGACCCGATTCCACGAAAGAGAATTTAAGCAAGCCTACCTTAGTTACCATGACAATTTAGCTGTGAAGATAGCCTGGTCAGGAGCAGGCTAACAGCCAAGCTTACTTAACTCTTTGACTGCCAGAGTATTTTCATAAAGTACTCCCCCAGTGCCAGCAATTTTCGTGTTTTTTTATTTTTATATTTTGAATTTTTCTCATGAAAATAATTTAAGGGCACATAATATAAAGACCCAGCACAAATCCGCCACTAGAGAGCAGCACATGACTGCTTGATCAGGTCGTTGGGTCTCTCTCACCCTTCTTGATAGATTAGACAGGGAAAAACATGAAAACGGATGTGACGTCCTCCCAGATTGTTTTGATCGCCAAAATTACGATGTGATACACGACGGCGATGACTGATCGTCACCCAGACCATAGATTATAGAAGAGAAACTGTCCGTTTGTCCGTCATACCGTGTGAAAGACCGTTTATTTACCTATTTTGGACGAAAATGACTGGGGAAAAGAATCAAAAACCGGAAACGGAATCCAGGTCATGAAACCGGATGCAGATGTCCGTGAAGTAAGTGGAACTCGAGAATAACATTGAATATTAAGCAGCATAGCGCAATCAGAGATTAAACAATGAACGCGCGTCCAGCGCGTCGAACGCGTCGACGGCCAACTGGACAAAGTAGCACTTGACGCGTTATCGCGTCGTCCGCAGTCAAAGAGTTAATCCAGTGCCTTGTTCTTCAAGTTTTTCCACAGTTAATTCAAAACATGTGTTTGTTTGTATATGGACTCATTTTAATGACCCTGCATTCAAATAAAATGAAATAAATACAATAAGATATAATCAAATTAATTATATTACTGAAATAGTGTGTGACCATGAATCATAATCATAATTGTTTCACAATGACTCATGTGATGTAATTGTCACTCTGTTATAGTTAACACTATAGTTCATCTTGTTGTTAGATGTTTGATTATATATTACCATTTTTTTTTAATATTATAAAAAATGTCTGACACATACATACATATATATATATATATATATATATATATATATATATATATATATAAATTATTAGTTACAGTTATCAATTTCTAGTCAATGAAAAAAATATTTTTTATTTCTTGTCCACCTTTGGAGTTACATCATGATGGCAAGGTAACTACACAACCCAAACCTCTACCAAAGTGGTCTTGCAAATGTGGGGTTATTTATTGCGTGTCTCGTCCCGTCCCGTCCCCCCCGCTCATCCCGTCACGGCCCCCGTCGCGGTCAACCCCCCCCCCCCCCGTCCCCCCGTCCCCCCCGCCCCGTCCCGTCCCGTCCCGTCCGTCCCGTTGCCCGTCCGTCTCACACACACACACACACTCACACACACACACACACACACACACACACACACACACACACACACACACACACACACACACACACACACACACACACACACACACACACTCTGTGTGTGCTTGCAATACTTTGCCACGCTTTCTCCCTGGATCTATTTATTGCGGTCGCGTTTCCTTTCTTGCTTAAATACATTTTACTTCCTTGTATGATTTCATGAGCTGCTGCAGTGCCGCTATTCAGCCACAGAGAAGAACGCTGCTCTGGATTTGGACTCCGTGATTGGTCAAGTTCAAGGATTCTGCTATCGACTTTCATGGTCTTTTATAGAAATACGTGAAGCCTGGCTTCATTATCCTGGCTCGACACAGCCTGGCTTGACAAGGCCTAGCTCGACAAAGTCGCTCCTTTTCAGCCTGGCTTGGCGTTCCAGGAACCGAATAAACCAGGCTATACGGACCCGACTTTGTCAAGCCTGGATTTGACTTAAATCCAGGCTTATTTAATTCACCTTTCGAGGAACAGGCCCCTGGTCTTCTACACCCAGCTTGAACACATGATTAGAACAGATTAGAACAGCGACGCATTGTGAGCTTGTAGATTGGCTATTTTCAAATGGCCAAAAATGTATATAGGGCTGAAGTGGTTAATGTATGTTTTGTAATAACAAAATCTACAAAGTATCCAGTCACTAAAGTTTTCAAATAATTGTAGTGGAGTAAAAGTACACTATTGGGCTCTGAGATGTAGTGGAGTAGAAGTAAAAGTACAGAAAATTGGGAATACTCCCGTAAAGTCAAAATACCTCAAAATTGTACTTAAGTACAGTACTTGAGTTACTTTACACCACTGGTTTGAATGTTGCATGTGTAAATAAACACTGTGTGTACTTGGTAAGAAGTACGACATGATATCCAAAGTGTTCCTCTGCTCAAAAACTCTTACTGTGGACACGGTCCCTTCCAGTGGTTAAACTTCATACTGTTCATACAGCTGTGTTTAAGGTCACAGTGTGATGTCATCCATGTGTCAGAGGGACAGGAGGTACAAGCAATGAGTGGTGTTGCATCATCCAGGAGAGTCTAGGACACTAATCTGTATAAACACTGGCTTTACTGAACTACTGACTCATGCCCACTTAAGTACAATTTTGAGCTACTTGTACTACTTCTACTCTACTATCTCAGAGACAAATATTGTTTTACTGGCTATTAAAAAATAGCAGATATACAAGCTAGCACAGCGTGTCACTGCATGCCACGCTGCAAGCTTGTATATCTGCTATTTTGTAGAATCGGCCTCAGGTCTAAATCGGTTAAGTAAACATTTCAGTTCTTATTGCTTTGATAAGAATTGAAAATGAAACGAAATGAAATGAAATCCTGGCCTCATTTCACTGTATGCAAGTAAACCACTGTCTGCTGTCCTGTGCTTTGTTCAGTGCAGAGAGGAACTGCTGCAGTATAATTGCAGTATACTTACTGAAAGATAGTCATCATTAGACAGGGAAAAACATGAAAACGGATGTGACGTCCTCCCAGATTGTTTTGATCGCCAAAATTACGATGTGATACACGACGGCGATGACTGATCGTCACCCAGACCATAGATTATAGAAGAGAAACTGTCCGTTTGTCCGTCATACCGTGTGAAAGACCGTTTATTTACCTATTTTGGACGAAAATGACTGGGGAAAAGAATCAAAAACCGGAAACGGAATCCAGGTCATGAAACCGGATGCAGATGTCCGTGAAGTAAGTGGAACTCGAGAATAACATTGAATATTAAGCAGCATAGCGCAATCAGAGATTAAACAATGAACGCGCGTCGAACGCGTCGAACGCGTCGACGGCCAACTGGACAAAGTAGCACTTGACGCGTTATCGCGTCGTCCGCAGTCAAAGAGTTAATCCAGTGCCTTGTTCTTCAAGTTTTTCCACAGTTAATTCAAAACATGTGTTTGTTTGTATATGGACTCATTTTAATGACCCTGCATTCAAATAAAATGAAATAAATACAATAAGATATAATCAAATTAATTATATTACTGAAATAGTGTGTGACCATGAATCATAATCATAATTGTTTCACAATGACTCATGTGATGTAATTGTCACTCTGTTATAGTTAACACTATAGTTCATCTTGTTGTTAGATGTTTGATTATATATTACCATTTTTTTTTAATATTATAAAAAATGTCTGACACATACATACATATATATATATATATATATATATATATATATATATATATATATATATATATATATATATATATATATATAAATTATTAGTTACAGTTATCAATTTCTAGTCAATGAAAAAAATATTTTTTATTTCTTGTCCACCTTTGGAGTTACATCATGATGGCAAGGTAACTACACAACCCAAACCTCTACCAAAGTGGTCTTGCAAATGTGGGGTTATTTATTGCGTGTCTCGTCCCGTCCCGTCCCCCCCGCTCATCCCGTCACGGCCCCCGTCGCGGTCAACCCGTCCCCCCCCCCCCCCGTCCCCCCCGCCCCGTCCCGTCCCGTCCGTCCCGTTGCCCGTCCGTCTCACACACACACACACACTCACACACACACACACACACACACACACACACACACACACACACACACACACACACACACACACACACACACACACACACTCTGTGTGTGCTTGCAATACTTTGCCACGCTTTCTCCCTGGATCTATTTATTGCGGTCGCGTTTCCTTTCTTGCTTAAATACATTTTACTTCCTTGTATGATTTCATGAGCTGCTGCAGTGCCGCTATTCAGCCACAGAGAAGAACGCTGCTCTGGATTTGGACTCCGTGATTGGTCAAGTTCAAGGATTCTGCTATCGACTTTCATGGTCTTTTATAGAAATACGTGAAGCCTGGCTTCATTATCCTGGCTCGACACAGCCTGGCTTGACAAGGCCTAGCTCGACAAAGTCGCTCCTTTTCAGCCTGGCTTGGCGTTCCAGGAACCGAATAAACCAGGCTATACGGACCCGACTTTGTCAAGCCTGGATTTGACTTAAATCCAGGCTTATTTAATTCACCTTTCGAGGAACAGGCCCCTGGTCTTCTACACCCAGCTTGAACACATGATTAGAACAGATTAGAACAGCGACGCATTGTGAGCTTGTAGATTGGCTATTTTCAAATGGCCAAAAATGTATATAGGGCTGAAGTGGTTAATGTATGTTTTGTAATAACAAAATCTACAAAGTATCCAGTCACTAAAGTTTTCAAATAATTGTAGTGGAGTAAAAGTACACTATTGGGCTCTGAGATGTAGTGGAGTAGAAGTAAAAGTACAGAAAATTGGGAATACTCCCGTAAAGTCAAAATACCTCAAAATTGTACTTAAGTACAGTACTTGAGTTACTTTACACCACTGGTTTGAATGTTGCATGTGTAAATAAACACTGTGTGTACTTGGTAAGAAGTACGACATGATATCCAAAGTGTTCCTCTGCTCAAAAACTCTTACTGTGGACACGGTCCCTTCCAGTGGTTAAACTTCATACTGTTCATACAGCTGTGTTTAAGGTCACAGTGTGATGTCATCCATGTGTCAGAGGGACAGGAGGTACAAGCAATGAGTGGTGTTGCATCATCCAGGAGAGTCTAGGACACTAATCTGTATAAACACTGGCTTTACTGAACTACTGACTCATGCCCACTTAAGTACAATTTTGAGCTACTTGTACTACTTCTACTCTACTATCTCAGAGACAAATATTGTTTTACTGGCTATTAAAAAATAGCAGATATACAAGCTAGCACAGCGTGTCACTGCATGCCACGCTGCAAGCTTGTATATCTGCTATTTTGTAGAATCGGCCTCAGGTCTAAATCGGTTAAGTAAACATTTCAGTTCTTATTGCTTTGATAAGAATTGAAAATGAAACGAAATGAAATGAAATCCTGGCCTCATTTCACTGTATGCAAGTAAACCACTGTCTGCTGTCCTGTGCTTTGTTCAGTGCAGAGAGGAACTGCTGCAGTATAATTGCAGTATACTTACTGAAAGATAGTCATCAGGGTGCAAAGGATAAAACTTTAATAACCAAGACAAATTAAAATAAGCACGTTGGTGATCCTTAGGCAGTTTAGATAAGTCTCATTCACTTCCTGTGTAATGTCTGAGCCTCTAGCAGTGTTCACACACACTCCTGTTCTCTCAAACTCAAATTAAAAGTATGATCTGGGGGCTTAGTGACATGGATCCTGCAAATCACAAACTGACAATAATGAGACAATCAGAGGATTATTGGCAAAGCTCAGATAATTGACCCAGAGGAGAGCAATCACACACACTGTGTCATTAATGCGTTAATAAGCAATTGTCAATTTCCAGCACTTAAATCCCCACATGACAACACTTCCACTTGAGGCCACCGTGCCATGAGACCACAGGGGAGGGGAAGCAATTAAAAGTAATTGAAAATGATTAATTTATTTTGTTTAATTAGATGATAATGAAAGACTTGTATATTGTTTTAGGAAAGGTATTACATTTTTTAGCAGATGTTATATGTAAGGCTTGGGAAAAAAAGACAGAATGTTCTATATGTTTGAAATGGAGTTTGAAAAACATAGTTTTTCAATATTGTACTGTACACCTATATTGTATTATATCGTCAGTGTCCGGGACGAACCAGCTAACTCCATTTTCAGCTTTTTTTTTTTTTTTCATAAATCAACGCTATTGAACACCCTTTACGTCTGTGTAAAAAATCAAAACATTTGAACCAATGAAAAGTATTAAAAAGCGCCTCTGACGAAAACTCCCAACTCCATTGGATCCTCAAACTGTCCGTCAAAAACAAACAACTCCCCCTCTCTAGTCTGCTGCAGCCTTTCCACAACACAGGACAGAGCGCGCTGCGCACTGAGCTAGGAGGAGTATCATGTAAACAAACTCCCCGTACTCTGTTAAAACTATGCAGTGTACCTGTTTATCAAACTTAGCACTGACGCTAATGTTATGAAAACAAGTAATTATATTTCTAAAATCTATGAAGTGTTCAATGAGGAGAGCAATGTGACAAGAAGAAAGGCATTCATAGCGTTTCTGTCGCACTGAAACCTCTCCCTCAGCAGCGAGTGGAGCTATTGTTTGGACAACAACTCCATTTCAGCTTGATTTCTGCTCGTCTAAAACTACTACCTCCACTAGCGCTGGGTAAAGTGTTGATTTACCCGCGATTTGGGTAAAGTGTTGATAATATAATGACACATGCAAGTATCTGACAATATATAAAGTCACTATACCAACTTTGATGAGGCAGTATTGATTTGTTTTAAAAATATAAGGTTTTCTTCATTTCCTGAAAAACTTATATTTTGTTTTCTCGTTTCCTGAACAATGAGCGTTTGCGGTTTCAGGCTGAACAGCAGAGATATGTTATGTCCTATAAGTCCATGGGCTGGGCACTTTTGGTGCTCGACACAAAATAAATCTATCTATATATCGTATGGCGTGACTCAGTGGGAAGTGGGAACGAGGTTTATTTGGCTTATCTTCTTTATTGTTACTGTCAAATGAGCAGTGGTGGAAAAGGTACTCACATTTCTTACTTAAGTAAAAGTCCGGAATTCAAAAATGACTTGAGTAAAAGTACAAAAGTATTGGTATCAAAATGTACTTAAAATACCATAAGTAGAAAGTACTCTTAATGCAGAATATGTCATTTTAACAAGTTTTCAAATAACTAATAAAAATGTATAAAAATATTTTGAAAATTGCAGATCTACAAGCTCACAATGTGTCGCATCGCGACGCATTGTGAGCTTGTAGATCTGCTACTGTATATAGTATATGTGAGCTTGTACTTAGTTACTTTACACCACTGCAAATGAGGTAAAGTCACATTTTCTGAGGAACCTCTCAGAAATGTGGGGCATCTTTCCAGCGACCTAAATCTTTTGTATATGAAACATGACCATTGGCAAAGACTTAATATGCTATGATTGATGTTCTGTCTGGTTTTGCTGTGGGGGAAAAATGTCACTTCAAGCACAGACAGAACTGCTAATGGACTCAGGTTATGAGGTCGTGTTATGATATATTTTAGAATTGATGTGCTTATTAATCTTTATGTGTTTGTGCTGATTCACTCTCATCTACTACAGTATATGTGAGCACTTTGATATTTGATAAATGGTGACCAGTGGTGGAAGGTAACAAAGTACATTTACTCAAGTACTTTACTTAAGTACAGTTTTGAGGTACTTTTACTTTACAGGAGTATTTCCAATTTTCAGTACTTTTACTTCTACTCCACTACATCTCTGAGGCAAATAATGTACTTTTACTCCACTACAATTATTTGAAAACTTTAGTTACTAGTTACTTAGTAGATTTTGATTATTATTACAAAACATACATTAACCACACCAGCACTATTTAAACTTGTGCTTAGTTAGTTCAACTCAGAAAAAAAAACTCTTAAGACCAAATGGATGGTCTAGTAGTAAATTCACAACAAGTTATTGAACCACCCAATGAGACAACCAGTATGAGGTTCAAAGAAAACAAAATTCATAACTTTAGGAAGTCAATCAACGGTGATACAATAAATTGTATACATGACTGGCTCACTGTTGTGTAGAATAATTGGCATGGAACGGTTCATTTAAGACCATCTGACATGGGCGATTGCTTCAAAACAACCAGTAGCCTCCTGACCCTTCAAATCAACCAGATTAACCTCCTGACCCTCTGCTCAGTTGAAGACACTGAGAGATTAGGAGTTACTAAGCCTTTCCAGATGATTACTTAAAGGGACACTCCATGAAGGAAAACGGCACCCACCAATAAACTGTGGTTTTGTATGACTAACGTATAGTACCTTTTTATTCAATTCAAATGTCTTTTTTTTTTTTTTTTTCCTTTAATTTTTTATCCCACGATTTTGTAACCCTATTTTTTACACCCAGTGCCAATTGTCTATGTAATCCTGGGCACTACCTTCCCTCTGCCAACCTAGGGAGGCCAGGGCCGAGCTCATGCCTCCTTCAATGCATGAGAGCCAACTGACCTTCTTGTCACCTCACAGGGGAGAGTTTCCCTGGTTGGACGTAGCGCGTGGAAGGAACACGTTATTCCAACCAGTTCCTTTCCCCTCCATCAGGCGCCCCGGCTGACCAGGGGGAGGCAGTATAGTGACCAGGATTACTGCATGTTTTTGTGAGGGTACCTACCCTAGGAGACACGGGGAGAACATGCAAACTCCACACAGAAAGGCCCTTTCGCCAACACCACCTAGGATGTCTTTTGTTTGATTTATTTTGTATGATATTTATAGACTTGCCAATTGTGGTTTTCGATTCTGGAGCCCCTTGTCACTCGATCACCGGCACTTAAGCAGATGTCAAACTGAGGCTGACAGTTTTGGCCTGGGTTTTCGCAGCTGCACCATGCTAATGAAATACTCCCCACAGAGATAACTGCATTAGACCTGTAGGCAGATAAACACAGACATTCGCACACAAACACACATACCCACTCACCCACCTGCTTCTTTCCACCACCGCAGAAAGTGGGCCAAGTTGGTCGAGTAAACAGTAACTAATCTCATTCGAACGTTATCCCTGTCCTCAGACACTCAATTAGCGTGATTTAATTAGTCTCCTCCCAAGGTGACTATTACTTGTATTTGACACTTGTAATTACACCACTCAGCTAAGGGACGAGCTGCCAGGGGTGAGTCTAGGAGTTTTTTTTAGGGTTATCATAACCATACCCGTGACGGGTATGGTCTAGTGGTTTATAAACACGGAGGATTGTACAGTGTAAAAGTGTGACAAGTTCAGATACAGTAGTCGAGACTGGGATCAAAAGTAACAGGGGGCAAACGTAACACACTCAATAATTCTAGTCAGAAATAAGCTAGAGGGGTGAGACTTCTTCTGCACATGCTCAGTATGGTCCTCTCTCTGCCTATGGAAGGGTAGAATGATCATTTCATCTCAGCAGAAGTTTTCAACAAAAAACCCTAACCCCCGTCACGGGGGCAATTGTAACACTCTGACTTATTGCATTAAAAGCAATATTTTAGTCTTGTCCTTACTAGTGAAAGCTTTTAAATGGTATTAGTAATTAGGGCACATATATAAGACAAAAGATGACTAGTATATTTCAAGTATTATTTAACATTTTATGAAATTAACATTTCATGCAATGACTTTTTTTCTTATTATTAATGCAAGAACAATGGCCACTGTATTTCAGCATGCTAACTTTCTAGGGAGAGAAAGGTTATAGTTTATTTATCTTGAAAACCCCATTGATGATGTCATTGGTAGGCAGGTTTCTGAACTGGCCATAGCCCACCAATAAGATGCAGACAATTTCTACTAGTAAGAATGTCATTATGGATATCTTTAATTACAATTATCACTAGTGAGAATGCAGTTTTGACTAGGAGAAACGTGATTTTGGATATCTAAAACATATATTACAGATAGGAGCGTGGTTCGATTAAATGTTAAAACGGCTTGCCATACCATAGCCTATGTATACCATATAGGCCTAGTAGATATGTGCCATCTATAATGAGCGTTAGTAATGACCAATTACTGTATCGTTGAAAACGGGTGAAGTAAGCTACTCCTTCAAGTATGTGCAAGACTATAATTATGCTAAATACTGTCATTAACAGATTGGGTGCCAGCATTTTATAATAACAGATTACGTTCGGTGCCAGAAATCTCACCGTTGAGCTGTGCAGCGCTGTTTAAGCTGTAGACTCCACGACGTGCATTCCATGTGAAAAAAAGCATGCCTCCATTTTGCCCGATGGTCCTGGCTAACGCCTGGAACGATAACATCTCTTACGCGAGTAACAATGGCGGAGCGATCGTGCATCCAAAATGAGTCGTTTTCCCCAGCGTAAAAAGTTTCGGAGTTATAGGGGTTTTAGAGAAGGAGATAGAACGGATGGGCGCCATGTTTTTTGACATGGTGATCCATCTGTCCTCTCCTTCTCAGAATCACCACGGGTGATTCCAGAGCTGCTCCAGCCCCTCCCGTGTGGAAAAAAAAACAGAAACAAAAAAAGACACCAAACACGGTTCGGACCGTGTTCGGCACCAGAGCGCTACTCTGTGAAAACACGGTTCAGACCGTGTTTGGCACCCGATGTGTTAATACAGAGAGCTTATTAAGCCTTCACATGGACTGTACTTTACCTCTCTCATATTTGGTCTCACTTGCAATAAACAACATTTTGGCAGTCGCTTGTATCAAAACATTTCTGAACATGGAATAGAAGGAGTTCAGTGTGACATTGTTGCTGCCCCCCAGTAAACATACATTTATTTTCTCATTTCAGCAGTAAAGCCTATCACTCTGTGTTCTTGTCAAAGTGCTGTGCTGGACCCCAGCATTATTTATCTTTTTCTCTGTGTCTCTAGAACTACAAACGGTGGGACTGACGCCTGCAGGCTGCAGTGAAGGAGAACAGGGTATATTACACCTCCAGGTCACCTATATATCTGCTCAGCCTTTCACAAACAGCAGTTTATGGAATCAGATCTAGATTCTCTGTCTTCAACACATTACCAGACCACACTGTGCCTCCCAGCCAGGCTGACAAAAGTCCTCACATTGTGGCCCTGCATCTTTTTCCAACCCTATGCAATTTGTCAGCTGGAAAATGATGTTTGTTTAGCCTCCAGGGTTAGAGTTACTGTTTATTGTGGTGACACAGACAATAAGTAAGACTGAAGTAAAGTTCTGAGGTAATTTTAAAAAACTAAATTAGTTTGTTTAAAATTACCTCAGAAAAATGCTAGATGACTGTCTCCCAGTCAAATTTGGTCACTAATGGTTATGATATACTCACTAAGTGATCATCAGTGTGTGGACAATTATTAGTAGAGGATATCAGGTGGAATATACAAGAGTAAAAGAAGTGCTGGCCAAGAGCAGCAACACAATAGTTAGGCATCAAATGAGTAAACAACATCACACAAACTCCATCAGCAATAAACAATACAGTATCCTGCACTATGCAGAAACAAATACACACAATTACAGTCATTACAGTATCCCGCACTATAATGCAGAAGAATCTGCATCATTACAACAACCACACCATAGTGTTACTGAGGAATGCATTGATTATAATGCAATACAGTCTCAGTGCCGTATGCCAGAGTCAGAGTCAGTGTCTGGTATTGTACTGGTGTTACTTCAGGAGATGACTCAACAGCTGGAAACAGACCGCAGACACGCACGCACGCAGACACGCACGCACACACACGTGCGCACACACTCACGCACGCACTGCAGAACGTCCCCCTGCAGAACGTTGGCCTAGGTGGAGTTGGCCATATAAGGTCTTACGAGGCAGGCGACTGGCTGATGTCCAAGCCATCTTAGCTGGTGGTGCATGATGGTGGCCTCTAAGCTCCTGCAGCTGGTTCTCTGGAGGACTTCAGAGTGTGGTATACGGTCTCGCCACACACACACACACACACACACACACACACACACACACACACACACACACACACACACACACACACACACACAGCCAATTGCACTGATAAGGTGAAGCAAATAGCTGTGATCTCTGGCCAAATTCACTGCTCAGTGAGTCACTAATGACTAATGTAATTGAATGGAAGGCACCTGTTCACCACAAGGAATCCATTAAGTGAATGTATTGCTCTCTATATCCTCTCGCTGTGTGTGTGTGTGTGTGTGTGTGTGTGTGTGTGTGTGTGTGTGTGTGTGTGTGTGTGTGTGTGTGTGTGTGTGTTGTTATTGTTCTCTTATTGTGTTAATATTGTGTTGTTGTTGTTGTGTAGCCTACATTATGGGAATGTGTTATCTATTGTGACTAATGTTAGCTGTATGCTGTATCGACTGTAGTTTAATATTGATAGCATTGGCTCGGATCGCTGGCCTAGCCGTGAAGCCGTAAAGTATTGGAATCAAAATGTACTTAAAGTACCAAAAGTAAGAGTATTCATTATGCAGAAAGTCCCATTTTACGTTTTCAAATGTATACAAGTCTTTTGAAAATAGCAGATCTACAGTACAAGCATTGTGAGCTTGCAGATCGGCTATTTTAAAATGGCCGAAATGTATATAGGGCTGAAGTGGTTAATGTACGTTTTATAATAAAGTACAATATTTGCCTCTGAGATGTAGTGGAGTAGAAGTAAAAGTATTGGGAATTGGACATACTCAAGTAAAGTACAAATACCATAACATTGTACTTAAGTACAGTACTTGAGTATGTGCACTTAGTTACTTTCCACCACTGTATACTACACATCAGACTTCTTTGAATCCTATTTTGAGAAATGAGGGAGGAACGGGGTGTGGAGGAGGTAAAAGAGCCTTGTTCACATAAATCCACATCTAAATCCTCTCTGCGTTTTCCATCACAAACGCATGCCTGGAGTCACGTGTCCACTGGCATCTGCCTATAGCAGCATCACAATGACAGCTGACAGCTTGCATTGTGTACATAAGATTAAATATGGATTATGCAAAGGCTAAAATGTAACTTAGATAGCATGTTATGTAGACAGATTCCAGGTCATTGTTGGCCTGGCATCCTATTCCTATAGTGTGTATAGTTTCAATGTAGGCTGTTGATAGGTTCTTGGTGTACGTATGTATTAGATTTTTATGCATTTGATGTATTATTGTGTATTATGATTTATTATGTATTATCTTGTGTCCTTGCTTTTACTGTAAATCGCTCTGGATTAAGAGCGTCTGCTAACTACAGTACCTAAGCTGTAAACTGTAAATAAGATTAAAAAATTTTTTTCTGACACATGGATAGAACTGATTCTACACAAAGCAAAGATCTCAAATAGACTGGAGGAGTGTGAATCATTTTGTAATTACAGAGGTACAAGACATTATTTTCTTAATTGGTTGCCCAGAGCAGACCAGCATCTATTTCAGCATCTATGCACAAGTGGTGGAAAAAGTACTCAAATGTTTTACTTAAGCAAAAGTATCAATACTGCAATGTAGAAGTACTCTGTTACAAGCACAATTCCGGAATTCAACATTTACTTGAGTAAAATTACAAAAGTATTGGTATCAAAATGTACTTAAAGTACCAAAATGTAAAGTACTAAAATATTTGAAAATAGCAGATCTACAAGCTCACAAAGCCTAGGTATAAAATACGGATAAAGTGGTTAATGTATGTTTTATAATGTAATAAATCTGCAAAGTAACTAGTAACTCAAGTTTTCAAATAATTGTAGTGGAGTAAAAGTGCAATATTTGCCTCTGAGGTGCAGTGGAGTAGAAGTAAAAGTATGGACAATTGGAAATACTCCAGTAAAGTAGAAGTACCTCAAATCGTACTTAAGTACAGTACTTGAGTAAATGTACTTGGTTACTTTACACCACTGCTATGCACTGTATAATGTAGCCCCATTACGAACCTCTCCCTCCACTATATAGCTCCGAGATGAAGTCCCACTGTAGTGGCTACCGGCAGCGGTAGAGTCCGTCCGTACGGTGTGTGGATCACCTTTTTCGCCACATCCAAAAAGTAAAGGTAGTTGCCGAAACCTACCGATGTTTGAGGATTTTTCAGCACCCTAACATTTTAGAACGGGGTTGAAAAAAACGTTTACATTGCTTATTTAGTCAGCCTGTGGCCATGTTTCTCATTCAACCCGGAAGAACCCTCTACGGCAGGTGCCAGTACTAATTCCGATTCGGCTACAAATTGGGAAAACATGGTCACAGGCTGACTAAATAAGCAATTTAAACCTTTTTTTCAACCCCGTCCTCAAAAGTTTACTTTTCGCAAAATCCTCAAACATCTGTAGGTTTCGGGGACTACCTTTACTTTTTGGATACGATGTGGCGAAAAAGGTGATCCACACACCGTTTGGACGGACTCTACCGCTGCCGGTAGCCGCTACAGTGGAACCTCATATCGGAGCTATAGCGGAGGGAGAGGTTCGTAATGGGGCAACACGAGTTGCCAGGTTCTGGAAAGAAACAAGCATCCAGTGTTAAATCGTTCGGCAGTAGCGCTAGCCTCTCAGGCTAGCTACTCTCATGTCTGACTATCATGAGACTCCACAATGACTAGCAGTAGAGAAAAAAACAACTTTGCATCGGTTATAATAGACGAATCTCCCTAACCCACGCGCTCCCATTATGACAACGGAGGGGGTTTAAAAAATGACAACAGGGGAATCTATGAAAAAAAAGAACGCCACTTTTCACGTCAATAGGTGAGTAACGAGACATCAAAGACAACACTTAATTTGTCCGGTATTCTCCTTTAAAGAATTGCTATTTTGATCAACGTTTACCTGTTATCTCCTAGGTACCACATCAATACAGCATGGGATTGTGGACAAAATCATATCCAACGACAACAAAATATTCTAAGTTTTGGGTCTGAGAGACTGAATCTCATCAAAAGGTGGTCCGTGGCTCAAATGCCGAATAAATATTGGACCTTGATATGAAAAGGGTTGAAAACCACTGTGTGTGAAGGAGGATGGATGCTGAGGAGAGCAGAGTAAAGTTGGTACCCAGGCAGACAGTCCTACCTGATCACGGCTGTATCTCCCTGTCGGATGGTGATGTATAATATATTAAAATATATTATTATTGTTATTATTATTATTATTATTATTATTATTATTATTATTATTATTATTATTATTATATATTTAACCCTCACCCTGCCTTATCACGGCTGTATCTCCCTGTCGGATGGTGATATACAATCATATATTATTATTATTATTATTATTATTATTATTATTATTATTATTATATTATGTATTTAACCCTAATGTTTAACCCTAACCCTATTTTTATTTTGTTTTAACCCTAACCCTACCTGATCACGGCTGTATCTCCCTGTCAGATGGTGATGTATAATTATATATTATTATAATATATATATATTTAACCCTAACCCTACCTGATGACGGCTGTATCTCCCTGTCGGATGGTGATGTTATCCGTGGCTCGCTGCATATCCACACTCCGGACGGGGAATCCTGTGGGAATAAGACACAGGAGTCTGAAGAAAGAAGCCTGCAGTTGTCTCCAACACCATGATCTGCGTCCAACCTGCATTTTAACACAGGAGCGAAAAGCCACGAGATAGATCCAACGAGAAAGGGAAAAATACAATTCAATATCCAGACTTCTCAAAACGTGTTTATGTCCCAAAACTCGTGGATAGTCGATGGGAACTATGTTATCCGACACAGCAGCAGCATAGGCTATAACAGCTTCTTATTCAGTGCAACTGAAGAAAAACACTTGAAGTGTTATGGTCTGTTCCACGGATGTGTTGTCTGCTCTACTCTGCTTTCAGGGAAGAGCAGCGATGATGGAGAGAGAGAGAGAGAGAGAGAGAGAGAGAGAGAGAGGGGGGGGGGGGGGCAGAATGCTCTGCTGCTAGTAGGCTACCTCCTCACAGCGCTACTCTAAAGCGTCTCTCTGTTTCTCTCTCTCTCTCTCTCTCTCTCTCTCTCTCTCTCTCTCTCTCTGTCCCCATGCTCCCTTATTAGTTATCAGGACAACAGCACCTCCTCCTGGGGTCCCTGCTCTTGTAAGACACACTGTGTGGAGGACACACACACACACACACACACACACACACACACACACACACACACACACACACACACACGCACACACGCGCACACACACACACACACACACACACACACGCACGCACGCACGCACACACACACGCACGCACGCACGCACGCACGCACGCACATACACACACACACACACACACACACACACACACACACACACACACACACACACACACACATGGAGGACAAACGTATAGACAGACAGACAGACAGACAGACAGACAGACAGACAGACAGACAGGCACACTAAGTGGAGGACAGACAGACACATTGTGGTGATATTATCTATAATTTATCATTTAAGAAATTAAGTTATAGTTTAATTGGTTAATTGATTTATATTTATATGCCTATATAGAAATACATATAAAATATGTTTTAAGTGCTTCATAACTATTTGATTAATCAAAGAAGCAATCAATCGAATAATCGCTAGAAAATCAAAATAGTTGCCGCCCTATTTGGACACAATTAGAGCAAAGCACATTTTGTAAACTCCATTTTGAACTCGTTACAACCAATCACTCTCCCATTTAAAAACATCATTGACTAGATGAGAAAAGCGCATCCCAAGAGACGCCAGACTGTGATTATTATTTACTAAACCAGACACAGCTGTTGTGACCAAACGTTTAGATAGAATCACCAAACAGTCCAGACAGACTGATCCAGTCCATGTGCACCCTGCAGACTGTGGTTTGAACATAACACTGTCTGTCATCCATATGAAGGATGTGTTTGTGTTTAAGTTTCTGATTGGTATGTTTAATCCAAATTTGAATGTGAAACCACTTTAACTATTATTTTCTACTTTGGCTATTAAAAAAATAGCAGATATACAAGCTCATAGTGTGGCACCGAGTGCCGCAGATCTGCTATCTGAGCTTGTAGATCTGCTATTTTTGACAAATTTCACTCAAATCTTTGCTTCTGGGGGTCCCTGGAACAACATGTTTTGAGATGGGGGTCGGCGGCCAAATGCATATAATTTTGGGGGTCCTTGAAATGAAAAAGTTTGAACACCACTGATTATAGCACCATACGTTTTTTCAAAAAACTGTTAGGATTTAGAAGACTTTTGTAGAAGAAAAGATTTGAGTTACAAATGTTTGCTTAAAAAAAATATATAGCCTATATTCAAAGATTTGCCAAAAAAAATGCAGATCTATGAGCTTGTATATCTGCTATTTTTGAATAGCCAAAGTATAAGATAATGGTTAAAGTGGTTAAAATCTAAAATGGCAGATGCTTTCCCGGTCTTAATGGGTTAATATTTAGAATATTAAAGATGGAGTGCCATGATATTTTTCAACCCTAAAACCTGATCATAAGGTATTATTATTATGTAAGGATTTTTTTCAACAAAAAAAAGTGTACAGTAAGTGTCAAAATGTTGTTTTTATGTAGACACACCCACCAGTGCATTAACCCTTTAAAGGTCACCCCAAGAAAAAAGCATTGGAAAAATTATTTCTTTGCATTTTTCATTTATTTGGGGCAATAGTAACAACTATCAATTATAATTTCTTTAACAGACCCAACAGTTTTCCAAATATAGGCCTCTACCAAACGGTTGAGATGTAACTTTATGGTAATGGTAAAAGTTTCATGCATATACATTGATTTATATGCATTCACTGAGAAATATGTCTCCCATTATGTTCCCAGTCTCTTCTGCTTGTGAGAGTTGATCAGCATCATCTGTTTGGTCATCTTCTTCATCACACAGATCATCAAAATAGTCCATTTTTTATTTCAGCACCGCTAACCTTTACCATTAAATGACAATTCAACCATTTGGTTGAGCATGTTTTTTTAGATAGGAATAAAATCATACTAATACATAAATATAATGAAATAACATTATATGTATTATATTAACAACACTGAATTAGCAAAAGCCCTATTTATCCATAGCAAATAGTACATTTTAATTACTTTAGTTTAGCTTCACTACTTACCATAAAGTGACAAACAACCCGTTTGGTAGAGCATGTTTTCAGAAAATTATTAGACCATTATTAGATTTTTTTTTATTGTATCAAGCTACATAATCACATGAAAAACAGAAAAAGTGCAAAAACATGGCACCACCTCTTTAATATTGCTATAATACTGTCTATATATAGCAACAAGTACTGTGTACACACAGAGATGTCCCCTCTTGTCCCCTCTTGAAGGGTACAACAACGATAGGTGTAAAGGCGCAGTGCCTTCACTTTCATCACAACGTCAGCTTGTCATTATTCTGCTTGCCAATCAGAGCCTAATGCACTGTCATCTATAATGTTTATCCAGGCGTATATGCTTAACGAACTGCAAAGTGACAATGAAGTTCATGTGTTGTTTAGCATTTGCTCCGTTTCAGGAAATGATCTATGCAGATGAAAATGTAACTATAAATGCACATAATATCTGCGTGCGTGTCACAGTATATTGAATTGAATGAACCAAAGTTGGTTTTCATAGTGTCAAAACGTGTTATAACCTAAATACTTAGATCCATGGCTCTGGAATGAATGAATGAATGAATGAATGAATGAATGATGAATGAGTTGGTGTGTAACAAGAGATCGGATTAGTACTGCTTCCACTGTAACTCAGAGTTTATTCTGCTTTGACTGGAGAGTCTGATCAGAGTCCCTCTGTCACTGTTATTGCAATCTGGGAACCCATCGCCAAATAAAAAAGGAAAAACAGCGCCCTCTGCTGTTTTTTACTCTTTCACTTGGCTCTGGGACGAGCAGAATGGAGCACCCGTGCGCAAGGAAACCGGGGTTTTGGTCTGCCCGCAGCGCGCCACTTCCGGTGGTAGGCTTATGTTTTCATTCCCACTAACAATATTTCTACACGGAACACTAACACCACTTCTCCCAGAGAACATGGATCTTTTGGTTATAAGCCCACTTGTTTCTATGATGAAAGAGGAAATTAAAATGTGAATATCTTTCCGTGGTTTTGTCTGCTCCAAGGACGCTATTGTTAAATGAGTTTCGGTTTGTTTTCAGTGGGAAGGGAGCGCACAGACAGTAAATCCCGCCCACTACATTTGATTGGGTAAAGTGCTGCCTGCTTCCTGATCTGAAGGCACGCCCACTTGTAAGCTAACGAACACACGTTCTGAACGGGGCTCTCGACAGATTCAGTAGCGTAGCTCTGAATCTGTTCTTTAGAGATTACTGTTATTGTGGCTAATGAGACGAGGAGGAAGCCAGGACAGCTCCCATCTACTATTAATGACAGCATGCTGCAACTCACTGCCCTTCAATCCACACCAAATGTCACCGTTCACAAGAGAGGTCAACGCTACTGTTTTGCAAACCCAAGGTCTGAACTTATCTCTGGGCAGTATTTTTTTGCAGTCCACCACCTGCAAGCAAGCAGCATCAAGATAAGCTCTGACACAGACTGATTACCAACTGGTAAAGAAAAACACTACATGATTCATAATTACATCATAATTGCTCTCTGGTGTTTTTCTATGTTCCCCCGACAGAGACTCACTGCTAAATACTGTAACACCTCAGCTTATGCCTGTGTGTTTAATAATATATCAAGAGCTGTTTTCCCTTCAAAAAACATTCCCCAAGATGGACTCTCTTGGTGCCATAGTTTATCTTGTTACGTTTTCTAAACACTTTCCTTTTGGGAGCAGTGCAACAATAAAGACAACAGTGAAAAGTGTGACTTAACACATAAATATGTTCCATATATAAGTATGTGTTGTGTGCTTTTCATCCTCTTCAAAGAGCTGAGACTAAACAGTGGAAAACACAGTTGTATCCGCGGTCACACTCATCCGGTACTCGATATCAGTCCAGCCTTGAGGCAGAACAAAATTGCAGCATTTATGCAATTATGTTCAGTTTTGTAGAGAGGGAGCATTTTACTGCCTTTTTTGTGTTTTTCTTTATTGAGACATTACATTACATTACATTACATTACATTACATTACATTACAGTCATTTGATTTAGCAGACGCTTTTATCCAAAGCGACTTACAATAAGTGCATTCAACATAGGTAGGGAACAAAACTACTAATCACCAGAAGTATTAAGTGCATTCTCTTCTAAAACAAGCAACTAAGAGTAAACCTAGCGCTAAAGTAAAAGTGCAATATATCAGCTACCTACTTTCATAAACAGATGAGACAAAATAGGAAAATCTAAATGAGCAAGAGCTAAAACAAATAAGTGTATTGAATAAACAAGATCCAATAAGACAAGAGCTTGTACAACTAATTGATAACAAGTAGGCCAGGCAAAGAGGAAGGGTCAGGGTAGTGTTTCCTGAAGAGGTGGGTTTTCAGCCTGCGGCGAAAGATGGGCAGTGACTCTGTCATGTCATGACATCAGTGGGGAGTTCATTCCACCACTGTGGGGCCAAAACAGAAAAAAGCTGTGACGCTGTAGATCGGCCAGAAGGACCCTTGAGCGACGACGCAATCAGTCGCCCCGAGGCGGCAGACCAAAGTGGTCGGGCAGGGGTGTAAGCCTTGACCATAGCCTGGCGGTAGGAAGGAGCTGTTCCTTTCACTGCCCTATAGGCTAGCACCAGGGTTTTAAACTGGATGCGAGCCGCTATATGGGGAGCCAGTGTAGAGAACGTAGAAGGATGGTTTTGTGGGAGAACTTGGGGAAGTTGAACACCAGACGAGCCACAGCTTTCTGAACAAGCTCCAGAGGTCTGATGGCAGACGCCGGGGCACCAGCAAGAAGGGAGTTGAAGTAGTCCAGGCGGGAGATGACAAGAGCCTGGATGAGCACCTGGGCTGCCTTCTCAGTGTGGAAGGGGAGAATCCTCCTGATGTTGTAGAGGAGGAATCTGCAGGACCGTTGAGACAGGCAGTACACCTATTGTTATGAATTATGAATTATGATTATGGTTTGGATTATGATAACAGAATTATGATTATGGGACTGACCTTTATCTGATTGTCCCAATACCTGTGTTGAATCCAGTGGTGGAAGAAGTACTCAGATATTTTATTTAAGTAAAAGTAGCAATACCACAATATAAAATACTCTGTTACAAGTACAAGGCCTGTGCTCAAAATGTTACTTGAGTAAAAGTAAAAAAGGATTGGCATCAAAATGTGAAAATTTTTAATTCAAATCTTTGCTTCTGGGGGATCCCTGGAACCAAATATTTTGAGATGCGGGGGAGAGTAAGTAATTTACTTTTTCAAAAAACTAAGGTTAAATTTTAAATATTTTATGAGTGGCAAATGTTTCCGTATAACCCATTCCACCCATTCCATGAATTTCACCCCCGAAAGCCTTTTATACACATATTTTCTATTGAAAGTGGACAGGGGGCGTCTTTCCCGCGAAAATGACGTCATCCGACCGGAAAACATATACATGTATATTAAAATATTTGCACAAATTTTCACGATAAAAAAATATATATATCTGATCTACAAGCTCATGAGCTTGCAGATCTGCTATTTTTGAATAGCCAAAGATATCTTAAAGGGACTACACCATGAATTTTTACTTTTTCTTCTTTTTTGTGTGTTTTTGGTCTCCCCTAACTCTTCTATCCCCCAAAATACCCCAGTTTGAACACTCTTTCACAGCAAATCTGGGGTTTTCTGTAAATTGTTCTCAAAACAGGCCAAACTGATTTGGTCCCTGACGTGCAGACGTCACGTCAGGGTACAATCCCTCCCGTTTTTCAGTTCCCAACCCCCCAGTTTTTTTACTTTTTCCACACAGAACCAGGAGATACCATGCATACAAACTGGCTCAATAGCGCCCATGCCAAACAGGATAATGTGGTATTGCAGGTGAAAGTGCTTAATAAGCCAGAGAGAAGTTAGTTGGAATGAGTAGGATATCTGAGGCTTGATTTAGGCTCAAACCTTTTGAAAAACGTGTCAGGGACATAAACAATATGATATTAAATATTATTATTATTTTTTAAATTCATGGTGTAGTCCCTTTAAAATGACACAGATTATTTCCCGGTCTTAATGGGTTAACTGCCGCTCTGCACCTCCTTTCCAGCCTTCAATGTTAGTGTAATAACACTAACATTGTTAGTGTTCCCATGGGGTATCTCCCACTGCTGTATGATAACAAAATGGCAGCCGCTACAGTATAGATAAGATCAAGGAGCCAAAGTCGCTCCCCTTAGATAGCTATTCAAATAACCAGTGGTGCAAAGTAACTGAGTACATTTACTCAAGTACTGTACTTAAGTACAATTTTGAGGTACTTTTACTTTACTGGAGTATTTCCAATTGTCTATGTCTTACTTCTACTCCACTACATCTCCGAGGCAAATATTGTACTTTTACTCCACTACAAATATTTGAAAACTTTAGTTACTAATTACTTTGCAGATATAAAATATTAGAAAACATACATTAACCACTTTAGCCCTATTCTATACATAGGCTATTTGAAAATAGCCGATCTACAAGCTCCCAACGCGCCGCGACGCATTGGGAGCTTGAAGATCTGCTAATTTCAAACATTTTAGTACTTTTACTTTTGGTACTTTAAGTACATTTTGATACCAACACGTTTGTACTTTTACTCAAGTCAATTTTTTATTCTGACTTTTACTTTACTTTTACAGATTGATTGATTGATTGAATACTTTATTTAGAAAGACATGGAAACAGTACATGGAAGTACAATTCACAATACAAGGTCCTCTAAACTGGATAGCTCATAAAAGCACAATGGCTTATTTAAAATGAGATCCCGTGCACTCAAATCATGATGACATTTAAGAAGACATACAAATATACACTACTATGCAGAACGTCATACAATCAGCTTACAGGTTACTGGTATGAAAAACAAGAAATATGTACAATAGACAGTTTTAGGAGAAGGGGAGGGGGGGGGGGACTTTGACAGGGGCCAGTTTGGAATTGCAGCCTCCTGAAGGTGATTCTTCAGGGCAGTTTTGAAAGTGAGTAGGGTTTTTACACTCCTTTACTCCTTTGGGTAGGGCATTCCACATTTTTGTTGTATAGCATGAGAAAGAGTTAATTCCCTTGCTTGTGCCAAATCTGGTCAGTTGGAGCTGCCTCTGGTGTTATGATTGTTGACTTCATTAACGTTTTGGAAGTATTTTGACAAATACAGGGGGATCCCAATGTTGTGTCGAATCTTGTAGACCAGGCCCATAGCAAGTTGCTGTACTCTGTCCTCAACCCTGAGCCATCCAACCCTAGCAAAATGAGCAGGGGTTAGATGGGCTGTATGATTGAGGCCAAGAAGTAGCCTTACCAGTTTGTTTTGGGATGTCTGGAGCCTTGTTTTTAAGGCCTTAGTGGTGTTGTGATACCAGAGTACTTCTACATTGCAGTATTGATACTTTTACTTAAGTAAAACATTTGAGTACTTTTTCCACCCCTGCCAATAACAATAGACTGCAAAGGAGGGCAATGCTCTCATACAGAGAGAGAGAGAGAGAGAGAGAGAGAGAGAGAGAGAGAGAGAGAGAGAGAGAGAGAGAGAGAGAGAGAGAGAGAGGGGGGGAGAGGGGGGGTGGAGAGGTCTCACTTCTTTATGTTAAATCATGCATAATGCACCCTGTCATTCATATGTAGACCTGCATATTGGCAGCAAAAAGCACACAGGCACACGCGCACACACACACACACACACACACACACACACGCACACGCACACGCACGCGCACGCACACACGCACGCACGTACACACACAGACACACACACACACACACACACACACACACACACAGTGACAGAGAGCATGTTCACGTTCACTAATGTGTATCAAATCACTGATGCGTATTAGAGGCCTATACATTGTACAGTAGCAGACAGTGTACATGCATAGATTACACTGGTTTTGTTCCACTTTGCCAACACAGACATGGTTCATATTGAACCAGGTTATTGTGAGGCAAAGTGTACATGTATGGACGACTGAATCAAAAAGGGTGGGACAAATAAATCAATGAAAGCGGTGCAATATCCTATGAGGTGGAGAGTTGGTTTAATGTACCATTCATCATTCCTACTACTACTTCAATACCTTACCAAATGCTTATTTTCCATTACATTATTTGACCCTTTTATTTAACAATGTTTCACTCCATGCAAGCAACCAAACCAAAGCTACGTACATTCCTAATGTTATATGAGTGTGCCTCACTCTCCATCCATCCATCCATCCATCCATCCGTGGTGGAAAAAGTACTCACATGTAAGCAAAAGTATCAATACTGTGTAGTGTAGAAATATTCCATTACAGGTAAAAGTCCGGAATTCAAAATGAACTTGAGTATTGGCATCAAAATATACTTAAAGCACCGAAAGTAGAAGTACTCATTATGCAGAATGTCACGTTTAGCAAGTTTTCAAATGTATAAAATGTCAAATAATATTTAGAAAATAGCAGATCTACAAGCTCACAAAGTGTCGTATTGTGAGCTTGTAGATCAGATTATTTTCAACATTTTAGTACTTTTACTTTTGGTACTTTTAGTACCTTTTGATACCAATACTGTTGTACTTTTACTCAAGTAATTTTTCTTGTAACAAGAGTATTTCTACATTGCAGTATTGATACTTTTACTTAAGTAAAACATTTGAGTATTTTTTCCACCACATGGGTGAGGAAGAGGAAGATGATAGCAACATGAATTAGTGTGGGATGTTGTTGACTTCCTGGAGATGATGAAATGCTGACTCATCCACCATCACCCACCGTGTCTCTCTCTCTCTCTCTCTCTCTCTCTCTCTCTCTCTCTCTCTCTCTCTCTCTCTCTCTCTCTCTGCTGTACAATAACTTTACACAACTCTCCTAAATCTGCTTGTAAAATATTGCTGCTCTTATCTACAAGGTCAAATATTGCAGAGAGGAGAACATCGTTTGAGTTCTTTGTGGAATGTAAGGGCGCTTTCACACTATGGTCCCGGGTGCGCACCCCGGACCACATGGCAGATGTTGTGGTAGTGTGAACGTAGCGAACCGTTCCCCGTAACGCATCACCGTACCGTACCCGAAACCACCTTGGGAGGTAGTCTCGGGTCCGATTGCTGCGGAGTCGGGAACGGAACGCGGCAGTGTGAATCCATCCGTTCCAAGAGAAGGAAGTGGACTGCTAATCATATATCATTTATATATTTTGTATAATGACACATTATTTTAGCTGGGTTATACCTTCTCATAGTTCTACTTGAATGTTGACAAGAAATAATAATCCCGCTAGTGTTTGAGTAGCGCGAGCCGTGAAAAATGATAAACAAAAAACACATGTGTGGCGAACGTATTTATAAGGATAGATACACCAAGGATAAGTCCGTGACGTCACACCAAGGATGCGTCCGTGACGCCAATATCATATTAACAGGCGACGTTACATTTCGAGGTTTCAAAGACCAGTGCACACACTGCTTTGGTTGTGTATTGTTGATCTGTTGTTATTATAACTCAAGACAACGTCAGGAACACAGTCAAACTTTATTATTCACTCTAGAGTGACTTTTCTTCTGTGAATGACATTCGCTCTCCCAAAGCCCCATAGTCAACAGCGCCCCCATGAGGCACATATTTACCATTACTGTTCAATGAAAATGGTCTCGAGTGCGTTAGAATCTTGGCCAGTGTGAATGCTGGCCAGCCAAGCGTACTCGGGACCGGTTTGATTCAAACGAACCCAGTCTGAAACCACCCTTAGAAAGTGCAGAGTGATCAACAAAGACTGTCCTTGTGAACAGTGGTGTAAAGTAACTAAGTACATTTACTCAAGTACTGTACTTAAGTACAATTTTGAGACATTTTTACTTTACTTGAGTGTTTCCAATTTTCTTTTTTTCTTTCTTTTTTTCAAAATTTTTATCCCACGATTTTGTAACCCATATTTTTTCACCCAGTGCCAATTGCCTATGTAATCCTGGGCACTACTCTCCCTCTGCCAACCTAGGGAGAGCCCAAGCTGAAGCTCATGCCTCCTTCAATGCATGAGGAGCAAGCAGGCCGCTTCTTATCACCCGACAGGGGGGAGGTTCCCTGGTTAGACGTAGCGCGTGGAAGGAACGCGTTATTCCAACCAGTTCCTTTCCCCTCCATCATGCACCCTGGCTGGCCAGGGGGAGGCATTACAGTTCCAATTTTCAATACTTTTACTTCTACTCCACTACATCTCAGAGGCAGATACTTTACTTTTACAATTATTTGAAAACTTTAGTTACTAGTTACGTAGTAGATTTTGATTATTATTACAAAACATACAGCCCTATATACATTTCGGCCATTTGAAAATAGCCGATCTACAATCTCACAATCCGTCGCGATGCGACGCATTGTGAGCTTGTAGATCTGCTATTTTCTAAAGATTTTATACATTTGAAAACTTGTGAAATGGGGCATTCTGCATAATGAGTACTTTCTACTTGTGGTACTTTAAGTACATTTTGATACCAATACTTTTTGTACTTTTACTGAAGTAAATTCTGAATTCCGAACTATTACTTGTAACAGAGTATTTCTACAATGCAGTATACTTAAGTAAAACATTTGAGTACTTGGGGGCACGGTGGCGCCTGCAGTAACTTCTTTGTCTCTTCTGGGCAGCCAATCACGGTCCTGCATTCACTGCTTGTGGTCATTAATTCTCTGCTGGATTTACTGTTTCACTGACCAGTTAAATATTTCCCCCAACTCCCAGACCCCATTCCTAGATGAGGAAGAAGGAGGAGCATGAAACAGCACAGAAAGGATTAAATAAAAATAAAGATTGATTTGATTGATTTTTACACTTTGTCAGCTTGTTCTTTTGTCATTCCATGGTACATCATGATCTAGTAATTGTATTCGTTTTTTTTTTTACATAACCTGCAGTCCATTTGGAAATTAGTTGGCTGTTCATTGCAAGAGGAAGTTACAATCTTTTCTATTTTGATTAGCTTACTGCCTTCAAAGTACCCAGGCTGTGCTCCAGTATTTTATTTATTGTGGGTAATCTATTTGAGAACAGCGAAACCGATCATGTATGACTCGAGTTTATAGCCCTGAAACATGACTGTCATATCGTGACCGTCATGGATGAGCTTCAACTTGGTATTTAAACTTTCTCCCTTTTTGGTCCGTACATCTACATGAACGTTCATATTCCAAATATAAAGTGCTTACCCCATGGCTACGGATTTTACAATTATGTACGTTTCCTCAGAAGTACCCGAATATTCTGAATTGTTAAATAAAAAGCATTTTAATCCGATTGGTGGCCATTTTCCCCGTATTTTCTTCATATGCTTTCAACTACGTGACCCTATCGGCTGGGAGGTGTATTGCACTCTGGTACATTATAACTCTATGAGAAAATGGCCACCGATCGGATATTTTAATCCGATCGGTGGCTTTTTATTGAACAATACGGAAAATACGGGTACTTATTGAGGGCCCGTACATAATTGTAACATGTGTGGCCATGAGCTAAGCACTTTATTTTTGAAATTTGAACGTGTATATAGATGTATGGAGCAAAAAGGGAGAAAGTGCAAACACCAGGTTGAAGTTCATCCATGACGGTAACAGACGACCGTCATATGATCCATGGCTGGCGTTTGTTTTCCAAGTATTTCCAATGTTCAGTACTTTTACTTCTACTCCACTAAATCTGATCTCAGAGGCAAATATTATACTTGTACTCCACTACAATTATTTGAAAACTTAAGTTAAGTTGTAGATTTGGATTATTATACAAAACATACGTACCAATTCATCCCTATATACATTTCAGCCATTTGAAAATAGCAGATCTACAAGCTCACAATGATGTAGGCTATTTATCACTACATAACTAAAAGAGTTTATGAGTTAGGGTATCAACATTATATTAGTGTAACATGCTATGGTTTAAAACATATGTTTTAAACCATAGCATATGTTAACCTAGAGCAGGGATCTTCATAAGGGGGTCCTCATAGTTACTACAGTAGCCTACAGGGGGTCCGCCAAATCTATTTGAGATTTTCTCTCTCTTTTTTTATTATTCTTTTCTTTTTTTTCACTATAACCAGCATCCGGGGGGTACATTCACTGAGAATAGCCGATCTACAAGCTGACAACGCGTCATGCTGCGATCTGCTGTTTGTGGTAGGCTACAGTGCCTCCCCGAATCCACAGACAGCCAATCCGTGTCCCAAGAGAAACCACGCTGCTGATAGAGTAAACCCGTTCAGATTTCAAATATAAAGTGCTCACCCCAAGGCCACGGATGTTGCAATTATGTATGTTTCCTCAAAAGTACCCGTATATTCCGTATTGTTCAATAAAAAGCATTTGAATCCGATTGGTGGCCATTTTTCTCCATAAGCTTTCAACATCGCGACCTTATCGGTTGGAAGGTGAATTGCACTCTGATACCTTATAACTCTATGAGAAAATGGCCACCAATCGGATTAAAATGCTTTTTATTGAACAATACGGAAGATACGGGTAATTCTGAGGGCCCGAACATAATTCTAACATCCATGGCCAGCCCTTTATATTGAAATATGAACGTTTATGTAGATGAATGAAGCAGTAAGGGAAAAGTGCAAACACCTGGTTGAAGTTCATCCATGACGGTAACAGAGCTTGCTAAATGAGATTTCCGGAGGGAGGGGGGGTTTACCAGGCTAAGCAAAGACATGGCTAGCATGCAGAGTAAGACCGCATGGCTCATTTGCATATCATCGTGAATATATTACGCGTATGCAAATTAGCCATGCGGTATTCCCAAAATTCTGTACTTTTACTTCTACTCCACTACATCTCAGAGGCAAATATTATACTTTTACTCCACTACGATTATTTGAAAACTTTAACTAAAACTACAAGTTACTTTGTAGATTTGGATTATTATTATAGAGCATACACTAACCACTTCAGCCCTATATACATTTCAGCCATTTAAAAATAGCAGATCTACAAGCTCACAATGAGCTTGTAGATTAGCTATTTTCAAAGGAATTGTTAACATTTGAAAACTTGAAATGGGACATTCTGCATAATGAGTGCTTTTACTTTTGGTACTTTAAGTACATTTTGATGCCGATACTCTTACTCAAGTATATTTTGAATTCCGGACATTTACTTGTGACAGAGTATTTCTGTATTGCGGTATTGATACTTTTACTTAAGAAAAAAGTTTGAGTACTTTTTCCACCACTTACTAGCAATAAGCAATAACTTGGATAACAATGACACAATTGCAAAATGTCGGCTATTTATTACCTACATAACTAAACGAGTTTAAGGAGTTAGGTTAGGGGAAACAAGAGTTCGTCATAGTGTCTACATTATATTAAGCAAAATATAATGTAGGCTACCTATAGAGTCACTTAGACAGGCAAGATAGACGTTAACAAAATAAATTGCCGTCTGATATGATGTAAAAACGGGGGTCCGGGACCCCTAGGCCCTAGGGGGTCCTCGTAGTTACTACAGGGGGTCCGCCAAATCCATGTGAGATAGAACAGTTTCTCTCTCTTTTTTTCTTCTTTTTTTTATGCTATACCAGCATCCCTATTTTGCGGGGTAACCTACATTCACCGAAAATAGCCGATCTACAAGCTGACAATGCGTCATGCTGCGACAGCTTGTAGATATGCTATTTTTGGTTAAGAAGTTTGGTGGCAAAAAAAGTACAGAGCCAAATGTCGAATGATTAATGCTTTAATCTCAACGTCAATTTTAATGTTTTCCGAATGAGAAATACAAATGTATTGGCTACTATAAGCACATCATGCTGCTATTACCCTGACATTATGCAGAGTATAGGCTATAAGCATGAATATTCTTTTATTGCTCAATGATGAGTTTGCCTATTTGTTACATAACTAACAGAGTTTGGGTAGGGTTAGGGAAAGCGTTCACAATCACACTCTACAATTTTATTACACTTCTTCTTCTTATCACATATAGCCAAAATATAATCTAGGCTATACACTTAATAGAAAATTGGACAATGTTTAGCTGTATGTCGGAAAGAAACCATGCAGGAACATTAAGTCAGCCAGTAAAAGCTCTCCGCTTTGATCAGGTTAATGTTAATGTTACATTATTGGTTGCCTACAAGCATCGTTGAACTCGTGGCTCAACGTGCCCTCGGTGGCTCGTGGTAATTATTAATGCTGTGATCATCTCATCAATTGTAAGTCTAGAATGACAGATGCAATGAATACAAGAGTATGTTACGTTATATGTACAGTATATATGCTACAAGCAAGCAGAGCCACAGTTGAACAATGTTGGCTCAGGCAGGAGTCGATCTCATCCTCCCAGTGCGTGTGCTTTTCTTTAATTGGCCGAACGTTGATATTATAGCGCTCCGACCTCGACAATCAGGCGATGTCTTTGGCGCAGTCGGTAGCGCTGTCGCCTCACAGCTAGAAGGTCCTGGGTTCGATTCCCGCAGGGGACGCTGTGGGCGCTGGGGGCGTGTTCTCTCCTCCGCGTCATCAGTGCCCATACCCTAGGTGGGGTTGGCGAAAGGGCCTTTCTGTGTGGAGTTTGCATGTTCTCCCCGTGTCTCCTAGGGTAGGTACCCTCACAAAAACATGGAGTAATCCTGGTCGCTATACTGCCTCCCCCTGCCAGCCGGGGAGCCTGATGTAGGGGAAGGGAACTGGTTGGAATAACGTGTTCCTTCCACGCGCTACGTCCATCCAGGGAAACTCTCCCCTGTCAGGTGACAAGAAGGTCAGTTGGCTCTCATGCATTGAAGGAGGCATGAGCTCGGCCCTGGCCTCCCTAGGTTGGCAGAGGGAAGGTAGTGCCCAGGATTGGCACTGGGTGTAAAAAATAGGGTTACAAAATCGTGGGATAAAAATGTAGAAAAAAAACATTTGAGTACTTTTTTCCACCACTGTGCACGTGGGTGCTCACTGCACTGCCATTCCTTTCATACAGCTTGCATGTCTTTACATGTTTCACTGTACGGCCTGTACAATAAAGAAAGAAATGAAGAAATAAAGAAATGCGACAGTGGCAACGAAAAACTCCCCCTTAAGGGCACGGTCCCACTGCACTTTTATTGTACCTATGGGACGGAATCTGCCAATGCTTTATCAATGCAAATGTGAGGATTCATGGTCTTGCGCATATTTTCGTGTGTCACGCACATCTTGCGTTTATGCGCTCTATGCTGCTTTTCTACATCTGTCCAATCAGGTGAGTGGAAGGCGGACCGTCCCAAGACTCAGGAAGCGACATGGTGCTTGCAATAGAGCAACTGGTTGAAGCTGTTGCAATGGAGGGTCCTGAAAGTGAGTGACAGGTGGGTCACTCCGTTTATCTAGAATGCGCTGGCTACAAAAAACTGAATGTAACAGCGGCCAACCATGTTTTGGTGGGACCGCGCCCTAAAGGGATAGTTCACCCCCAAAATGACGTATTTTCTATCCATTACCCACCCCATGGAGACATGAATTCCTGGAGATTGTTTTGTTTTTGTCGCATTCCTAAACCAATAATTTGATGACCGGCGGCGGCTCCAGTAGTCTACTTTGAATCTCCTACCGGAGACATTAGCATCTTTCCGCCGGTCATCAAATTATTGGCTTAGGAATGTGACAAAAAAAAAAAATCTCCAGGAATTCATGACTTCATGCCATGGGTTGTGTAGTTGATAGAAGATAAGTATTTTTTTGGGTGAACTAATCCTTTAACTGGAAGAAACGTCACAGACACGTCGCGACGCACGCAGCGCGCATACGCAGTGATTATGGGTGCGTTTGGAAATACAGCACTGAGCGGTGAGCGCACTGGCAAATACAAACTAATAGGCGAGTGCGCTCCGGTGCGCAATTTCCGAACGCACCCTTTGATTACTAGCTAGCTCAGCTGTGTGATCACACCCCCCCCCCCCCCAGCGCGGCGCAAATATAAATGAATTCTTAATAAATTTGCTACGTCTCTGTTCCGGCGCCCCCCACCTGAGGCCCCCCCCCCCCCCCCTCCGGGTGGGGGGACAACTGTCCCCTTTATCCCCGCCTGTCGACGGGCCTGACCAAGGGCCAAACATCCGCCTTTGAAATTGAGTCTATATAGGAAGTGACAGTTCATATGAATGGCCTGTAGTTTCGCTGTTTTACCCCTGCTGGTGTCAGAAGAAATAACTCTCAATGCAAGTGGGTGGGTTTTGCCAAACTTTAGTCTTGTTTTTATTACCTTAATAAACATTGTCATAAATACTATATGCTTCCAGTCGCTAGTTTAAAGTCTTCTTTCAATCACCACAATATGCATTTTGGTAAATTATGGTCCCATTTATTTTGAAATTGATGATAAAGTAGGGAATGCTCTGGGAGGGGCGGGATGATTTGATTGACAAGCTACACAACCAATAACATTCATTCCCCGCCCCCGCTCTTCATTGACAAGCTACCCAACCAATAGCATTAATTTCCGGTTGCATAGGATATGACACGATATAGCAAGATGGTGGATTTGAAATTGCTGAAAAATAGGCTTCATTTACGGTCTGTAGAGTCTATGGGTCACCTGACTAGTGTTAAATTAAATACTCAAAGTATTTTTGATAAACCGTAGTCTACTAAAGTCATCCTGTATGTGCTGCCTACTATCTGCATATCACAATAAACACACACACACACACACACACACACACACACACACACACACACACACACACACACACACACACACACACACACACACACACACACACACACACACATATATCAACATAGACGAGAGAAATGAAATAAATGTAATTCAAGATAACTGCAGACATGTACATACATGTCCTTTTTCAGGTGTTAGATTACATATGAGCTCTGTGCACCAACACACATAATGTGTGTGTGTGTGTGTGTGTGTGTGTGTGTGTGTGTGTGTGTGTGTGTGTGTGTGTGTGTGTGTGTGTGTGTGTGTGCGTGTGCGTACGTGCGTGCGTTCGTGCGTGCGTGTAGACATTTGTAAGGACAAATGTGAGGAGAAATGAAGTGTGTGTGTGTACGTGTGTACGAGCGCGCGCGCGCGCGTGTGTGTGTGTGTGTGTGTGTGTGTGTGTGTGTGTGTGTGTGTGTGTGTGTGTGTGTGTGTGCAGCCTGCATGGAGGTCTGCCGCTGTGAGTGAGGGAAGGAGGCCTAGGTTGATGGGAAGGAAGGATGAGAGGAAACTAGGGAAGGTCAGCAGGGAGCGAAGGTGACCTAATTCACGCACAACCTAATTTACGCACGCACGCATACACACGCACGCACGCACGCACGCACGCACGCACGCACGCACGCACGCACGCACGCACGCACGCACGCACGCACGCACGCGCGCGCGCGCACACACACACACACACACACACACACACACACACACACACACACACACACACACACACACACACACACACACTGCTGGACAGGCCTCAAGCATGGGGCCTGTGGTGCACAGCAGTGTTGTTGACCCATCTGTTGCCCTCGCTCCAGTTAGCCGGACAGCCAAGAGCACTGGCACCAGGTCTCACCCTCTGGACGGTCGACAGGACACCATGTCTCACCCTCCTGTACATTATGGGATGTGGTCGTCAGGAAAGAGGCCTAAGGAAAATGAATGAGCAGCAATCTAGTCTGACATGTATGCCTGAGTTGCATAGACAGTAAGTACCTGAGGATAAAACCAAGTATCCTCTATCATATCATAACTACATGTCTGACATTTGTAACAAACTAAACCTCATGAGCATTGGCTGAGAATTCAGCAAGTTATGATGAGTTTAATAGAGGTGAAATCACCAGCTTCACACACAACTAATGCAGATTATAATACATTATAAGTACGTTTATAATGCATCATTGACATGGGATGCATAGCAAGTGTTACCGAAATGGAAATGTTTTATTGCCAAGGACTGTATTTGGTTGCTATGTACCAAAACATCTTTAGTAAGCCAGCAATAAACACCAAACCAAGAGAAAACTGAATGTACTTCAGTGTCCACAAGTCCTGACCTTGTTCTGACTGAAAAATACATGTAATAAAGTATTCACAGGGTCAAGCAGAGGACTGTCCATTGCAATGTTTTTGAAAACAGCAGAGCAATTTTCTTTTCGGAAGCCTTCCTCTCATTGACATCAAAGCCACACTTTCATGTGTAAATTCAGCCTCTTTTCTGAAACCTGTCCTATCAAGTGTCACCAGTTTGACCCCAATTAAGTCAATAGTTTAATATTGTCACTGTCGGGCAGAAACCTTGTATCTCCATGTTTCAACTTGATTTGTTTTAGTTATGTTTCTCGTAAATGAATGCCCTACTTCTTCGTACAAGAGTGTCACAAAATGTATGAAAATAGCCAATCTACAAGCTCACTGTGGGTTTTTATACATATTGAACCAATGAAACACAAGAAGGGCTTGTGACTAAATAATAACTAGATCCAACCATTGGAACACTGGTTATTTTTTGGACATACAAGGTTTCCACCCGACAGTGACAATATACAAAGTGCTGAACAGTACTGTGTGAACTTATTTCACATTTCACACCATACATGGTGTATTAATTATACAGTATACTGAAAAGGCGGAGCAGAATGTCCGCCACTAACTCTCTGTGTCACAGAAAGGGCTTCGATACAGTATTTATTTAAACCATTTAGACTTGTGTCATTTTTAGATTTCTTTGGTTATTTAAAAATAGCAGATAGACAAGATCATAGTGCGGCACCGAGTGCCGCGCTATGAGCTTGTAGATCTGCTATTTTTGAGGAAAATCGTGAAAATGTGTGCAAATCTTTGAATATATAGGCTATTCTGTCTTTTAAATGTCTTCTAAATCCTAATCGTTTTTTGAAAAAAACGTATGTTGCTATAGCAGTGGTTCTCAAACGTTTTCATGTCAAGGACCACCCAAAATGATATGTGTTTGGCCGCGGACCCCCATCTCAAAATATTTTGTTCCAGGGACCCCCAGAAGTTAAAAATGTTCGCTTTGGAAAATATATATTCAAAGATTTGCACACATACAGCTGATATGAGCTTGTATATCTGCTATTTTTGAATAGCCAAATACATCTAAAATGACAGAGATGCGTTCCCGGATTGAATGGGTTAATTTTAGCAAAGGTTTGACAAAGCAAAACTACAAAAGCCTGAATGATTGAACGTCTGCCAAGGTGTTTCACCACGAGAGCAGTCTGAGCTATGACAAATATTAGATCTACTTTCTGATTAGACACTTCAAAGTGTATCTTACTGAAAACTGTAACTCTCTGCATGAAAACTGTTCTCTCACCTTATGACTCCTCCAGTCGATAATATTGAATGCATCTTTCCTCTTGATCCTTCAGACTTTCACTTAGGCAAAAGTTGCAGTTGTAACAGTTTTTTTTTTACAATACACCACAATCACTGTAATTCTTTATAATATCATGTTATCATCCCAGGTCAGCCAGAACAAACAGCCTCCTATGAATGAATGACTGCATTACAATAGTTTCTAATCACATCATAGTAGCAAACAGAGAGCACAGTTAGGCTACTGAGAGGGCTAAAGTCTTCGGGAAGAGTAATGTAATCCAAGAAGAATAATTGTAATGTGTGGGCCTGTTGACACAGTGGTAATGGTGTTTATTTGTCATGTTGTTATTAATATAACAGTCATGTTTCGTCACAAAAAAATCAAACAGCCTCTCTGGATGTTTGAATGTGGTGAGATGTAGTTGACAGATGTACGTAGTCTGTGATCATTTATTCATTATGTTACTACTGTATCAATAACAGCTTTGATGGATGCAGAATAGTGAAACTATGGCTGAACTCAGTGGTGGAAAGTAACTAAGTACATTTACTCAAGTACTGTACTTAAGTTCAATTTTGAGGTATTTGTACTTTACTTGAGTGTTTCCAATTTCCAATACTTTTACTTCTACTCCACTACAAATCAGAGGCACATTTTGTGCTTTTACTCCACTACAATTATTTGAACTCTTTAGTTACTAGTTACTTTGTAGATTTTGATCATTATTACAGAACATACATTACCCCACTCCAGCCCTATTTCGGCCATTTGAAAATAGCAGATCTACAAGCTCACAATGTGTCGCAATGCGACACATTGTGAGCTTGTAGATCTGCTATTTTCAACAGATGTTATACATTTGAAAACTTGAAATGGGACATTCTGCATAATGAGTACTTTTACGTTTAGTACTTTAAGTACATTTTGATACCGATACTTTTGTACTTTTACTCAAGTACATTTTGAATTCCGGACTTTTACTAAGGGCGCGCTCCCATCGCACTTTTATTTTACCTCTGGGGCGGAATCTGCCAATGCTTTGTCAATGCAAATGCGTGGATTCATGGTCTTGCAGATTTTTTCCAAGAATCCACGCATTTGCATTGACAAAGCATTGGCAGATTCCGCCCCAGAGGTAAAATAAAAGTGCGGTGGGAGAGCAGAATCTGCCAATGCATTGTCAATGCAAATGCGTTGATTCACGCAAGAGCAGATTTTTCCGCTAGTCGCGCAGACCTTGCGTTTATCTGCTCTCCGCGACTAAGCATAAAACTGCTGGAGGCAGGCGCTGATTTTCTCCCTCTGTCCAATCGGGTGAGTCGAAGGCGGACCGTCTCAAGACTCAGGAAGCAACATGGTGCTCAAGGCAGCAGGCACAGGCGGTGCGGGCTACGGGGAGGCTCCTGAAAGTGAGTGACAGGCGCGACACTCCCGTTTTTTAGAATCCGCTGGCTGCAAAAAACTGTGGCCGCGCACAACCTGCGTTAAACAGCGGCCAGCCAACTCTTGGTGGGAGCGCGCCCTAACGGAGTATTTCTTACAATATTGATACTTTTACTAAGTCAAATACATATAGTAGGCCTACTTTTTCCACCACTGGCTGAACTAAGGTAGAGACAGCCACTGCCTTTAGTTTGGTCCTTCTGAATCAGAATCAGACGAGGTGAAGGACTCGACAACGGCATCCAGAGTGTCCACTGCAGGGCTGGTCAGAAGGAAAGGGTTTTATATGTAGAAACACTCTGTTACGAGTAAAAGTTCGGAATTAAAAATGTACTTGAGTGAATGTACAAAAGAATCGGTATCAAAATGTACTTAAAGTACCAAAAGTGCAAAGTAGTCATTATGCAGAATGTCCCATTTCACAACTTTTCAAATGTATAAAATATATAAGAATCATTTGAAAATAGCAGATCTACAAGCTTGTAGATCGGCTGAATCCTGAAGGGGGCATCAACAAGTGTCTTTTGGTAGCGGCGGACATCTTTGAGGGGTAAAAACCAGGTTGACTTAACATTGCCCAATGCCACGCCCAATGCCACGCCCCCCCCCCCCCGTGGTGACGACACGTTGGCACGCTCTATAGGGCTGAAGTGAAGTGAAGTTAATGTATGTTTTGTGATAATAATCAAAATCTACAAAGTAACAAGTAACTAAAGTTTTCAAATAATTGTAGTGGAGAATAATTGTAGTGCCTCTGAGATGTAGTGGAGTAGAAGTAAAAGTATTGGACATTGGAAATACTCAAGTAAAGTACAGATACCTCAGAATTGTACTTAAGTACAGTACTTGAGTAAATGTACTTAGTTACTTTCCACCACTGATAACCCCTCCCTAATTGTCCAGGAATGTGAGACAGCACCTGGTGCCGATTGCTCTCATCAGAACCCGTGTTTTTCTAGCTCCATATTATTGGTTGAATGACTTTCTCAGGCACCACATTTATGTGTGACTTGTCATTTATGTGTGACTTGTAATGTGTTCTGTATACCCTGGAGAAGGCAGTTAGCCGCGGAAACATTGTTTTTTTTATTACTCTGCAGTCCAAAATTGTCTCCTGAAGACTACCATTCAGAGGGAAAAGTGGAACATAATGCCAGACTGGCGCACATCGCTGGCGATTACATGTCATTTTCCCTCCCCAATGCGTCACCATAGGACTACTATTTGTGAGAATGTGTTGCCACAGTGCCTTGTGAGAGGCCGTTCTGCCTCTCAGGCCATGTTGTGCGTAATAGAGGGCAGCGTTGTCATCTGAACAGTGGTGTAAAGTACTGTACTTGAGTACAATTTTGAGGTATTTTTACTTTACTGGAGTATTTCCAATTTTCAGTACTTTTACTTCTACTCCACTACATCTCAGAGGCAAATATTATACCTTTACTCCACTACAATTATTTGAATACTTTAGTTACTAGTTAATTTGTAGATTTTGATTATTATTACAAAACAATATATTACCCAGTACCCACTTCAGTCCTATATACATTTCGGCCATTTGAAAATAGCAGATTAAGCTCACAATGTGTCGCGATGTGACGCATTGTGAGCTTGTAGATCTGCTATTTTCAAAAGATGTTTATACATTTGAAAACCTGAAATGGGACATTCTGCATAAGGGCGCGCTCCCACCAAGAGTTGGCTGGCCGCTGTTAAACGCAGGTTGTGCGCGGCCACAGTTTTTTGCAGCCAGCGGATTCTAAAAAAACGCTGTGACGCACCTGTCGCTCACATTCAAGACCGTCCCCGTAGCCCGCAACGCACCATGTTGCTTCCTGAGTCTTGAGACGGTCCGCCTTCGACTCACCCGATTGGACAGAGGGAGAAAATCGGCTCCTGCCTCCAGCAGTTTTATGCTTAGTTGCGGAGAGCAGATAAACGCAAGGTCTGCGCGACAAGCGGAAAAATCTGCTCTTGCGTGAATCCACGCATTTAAATTGACAATGCATTGGCAGATTCTGCCCCAGAGGTAAAATAAAAGTGCGGTGGGAGCACGCCCTAATGAGTTATTTTACTTTTGGTACTTTAAAGGTGCCACACCTTGAATTTCATTTTTTTTTGGCGGGGGGGGGGGGTATCTTTTGGGCTCCCCAGTGTCTCTTGTACCCCAAAAAATATTTTTTTTTAACATTCAGTCATTCATTCTCATTTCAGAGATTTTCAGAATGGGCGTGTCTGAACAGGCCATTTCAGAATGGCAACCATTGCATTGATGATGGCCAGACAGAATTGCTCAGTAGCCCCCCCCTGCCCAAAAGGACGTTTTGGTATTGCAGCTGAAAGTGCTGTATAAGCCAGAGACAATTGACTTGGGATGAGTATATCTGAGTGATGATTTAGGCTCAAACCTTTTGAAAAAGGTTTGAGGGACATACACCATATGATATTAAATATAAAAAAAAATAAAATAATTCATGGTGTAGATCCTTTAAGTACATTTTGATACCAATACTTTTACTTGAAAGGGCACGCTCTCACCGCACTTTTATTTGCAGAATCTGCCAATGCATTGTCAATGTAAATGCGTGGATTCACGCAAGAGCGGATTTTTCCGCTTGTCGCGCAGACCTTGAGTTTATCTGCTCTACTTGTCCATTTGAAGCAGAAAACTGCTGGAGGCGGGAGCTGATTTTCCCCCTCTGTCCAATCGGGTGAGTCGCAGGCGGACCGTCCCAAGACTCAGGAAGCACCATGGTGCTCTAGGCAGCAGGCGGTGCGGGCTACGGGGAGGGTCCTGAAAGTGAGTGACAGGCGCGTCACTCCCGTTTTTTAGAATCCGCTGGCTGCAAAAAACTGTGGCCGCGCACAACCTGCGTTTAACAGCGGCCAGCCAACTTTTGGTGAGAGCGCGCCCTAACAGAGTATTTCTACATTGCAGTATTGATACTTTTCCGTAAGAAAAACATCTGAGTAGTTTTTCCACCACTGCATCTGAAAACATCCACAGACACTGCTCTGCCTCGGTGACTGGCTCCACACATAGGAAAAGCAGACCCACGTCTCTATGGCGATAGGAGATTCAATATTCAGTGAGATTTCATTCACAGTCGCTGTCGTCCACTGGAAGGAAACAGTACGGACCGAGACCACCTGAAACAGTGCTTTTCAAACCTTTTCATGCCAGGGGCCCCCAAATTGATATACATTTGGCCGCGGACCCCATCTGAAAATATGTCGTGCCAGGGACCCCCAGAGGCAAAGATTTGTGTTAAATGTTTGCTGAAAAAATATATATATTCAAATATTTTCACAAATGTTCAAGATTTTAGAAAAATAGCAGATCTACAAGTGACACGCTATGAGCTTGTATATCTGCTATTTTTAAATAGCCAAAGTATACAAGGTTAATGTGGTTAAAATGATTGTGATGCTAACAGATTTTGCTGGGGACCCCCTGGAACCTCCCCAAGGACCCCTGGGGGTCCCCGGACCCCACTTTGAGAACCAATGACCTAAAATCATTGAGTATTGATCCTGTATTTTTGTTAGATAAATGATACCATAGGTTTGTTCGGAGAACGTGATCCCAGTCCTTTCGTTCACTGACTGCGTACAGAGATAATAGTCTTCATGTTTTATTATTTCCCCTTCCATTGCTGCTGCTTCTTTAGTGTAACAACACTGGCTGACAGAATGTTCAAAGTGTTCAGGATCAAAGGAGAGTACAGGGCTGGTGGTGGATTGGATGTGGAGGGTGAGCTAGTGTCACAACACATCACATCAAATCTCTCTATCTCTCTCTCTTGTTTTTTCCATTTTGTATTACTTTCCCTGCCTCTCATCCTTTCTCGTATGCAGTAACAGTATTTCTCATTTCATCATTTATTTTTCACCCACGGCTCTGTATCTGCTGCTGTGGGCAGACAGTCACAAATCACTCACTCACTCACTCACCCGCTCACTCGTCGCTGGTAGGCAGTGGTGTAAAGTTACTACTGTAAGTACATCTACTCAAGTACTGTACTTAAGTATAATTTTGAGGTATTTTTACTTTACCAATTTTCAAATTTTCAATACTTTTACTTCTACTCCTCTACATCTCAGGGGCAAATAAATACAAACTAGAAAAAGTGCTCCTCGGAGCACAGGTCTCCGCCAGGTCAGGTAGGTTATTGTGGCCTCCTGGTGGCGCTATAATAGGCCAATGTTTAAAGGGTACCATTTGTTCTTAAGCCTTGCACGGCAATCGGACACTGCATTCATGGTTTGAGGCATTTTGTGCATTTTTTTTTGTTGCTAAATTAGACCTGCTGGTGGCGCTATAACAGGCCCATGCTAAAAGGGTGGTATTTGTTCCTCAACATAGTGTGAATCTGCGTGCAAAGTTTGACCGCAATCGGACGGTGCGTTCATGATTTGCGGAATTTTGTTCAAAACAAGCCACTACTGCAAACTTTAGATGTCAATCTTAGCCAATGAGGATGGAAAATCAAACACATCCGTCTTGATCACATGACTATGGAGATCATGTGTACCGATTTGCGTGAAATTTGGATAAAATCGGAAGGAGTAATATAAAGAAATGTGTTTTACATAAGTCGGCCTCCTGGTTGCGCTATAAAAGGCAGATGGGAAAAATGCAGGGCAAAGGTTTTTCCTTGACCTCTAGGGAGTGCGCATACAAAGTTTTACACAGATCGGTGCAGTTATAGGTAAAAACATGAATCGGCCTGTTATAGCGCCACCATGAGGCTGATTTGAACATTTTCAAGTGGCATTTCTTCCTCTGCATAGTGGAAATATGCGTGCAAAATTTCACCGAAATTGCATGCTGTGTTCATGATTTGAGGCATTTTGTTGAAAATGGAGCACTCCTGCAAACATTGGAAGCCATTTTTAGCCAATCAGGATGGAATATGAAAAATCTGAAAGACAAGTTTTGTTTAATGACTATAGAGATACTGTGTACCGATTTGCGAGATCTTTGGACAAAATCTGTAGGAGTACTGTCAAAAAATATGTTTTGCACAAATCGGCCTCCTGGTGGTGCTATAAAAGGCCCATGTGAAAGATTTGGGGCAGAAGTTCGGAATTGGCATTCAGGGAGTGTGTGTGCACAGTTTCGCTGCGATCAAGCCAACGGTGGCAGAGATTAGCTGGTGACAGACGGACACACGGACACACACACGGACACACGGACGGACCGACGGAGGGTAAAACATACTCTCTCGCCATGCCTTTCGGCCTGGCGGAGACAATAAAACATACATTAACCACTTTAGCCCTATTTTATACCTAGGCTATTCGAAAATAGACGATCTACAAGCTCACAACGCGTCGCATCGTGACGCGTTGTGAGCTTGTAGATCTACTATTTTTTTCATTTTAGTACTTTTACTTTTGGTACTTTAAGTACATTTTGATACCAATACCTTTGTACTTCTCCTCAAGTCAATTTTGAATTCCGGATTTTTACTTGTGACAGAGTACTTCTACATTGCAGTATTGATACTTTTACTTAAGTAACACATTTGAGTACTTTTTCCACCTCTGCCGGTGGGTGGATTTTCAGTAGTCATCCAATGTAAATGAATAAAACCCAGTATCACTGTTCAACCAGAAGATGCTCTTATCATGTTATAATATGTGCTGGTCATGTTTTAAGTATAGATATGTATCTCATTCACAGGTTGTCCCTGTTATGCATTTGTGGTCATATAAAGGCTTTCGATCAGTGACGTTCTAGTGTTTAAATTCACACATCATCAGGGGTCATTTCACTTCTCAAGTAGCAACAGAAGTGTCAAGAACACCGAGGCAAAAACAGTTGTGAAATAACTAACATGCCTCAAGGCATTGTCGTTTTTCATTTACTGACAGTAAATACGGTACAACTGTGAAAGGAAGTTGTGTGTGCGTGTGTGAGACAGAGTGTGCGCACGCGCAACTGTTGGTGTGTGAGTGTCTGTGTGTGTGTGTGTATGTGTGTGTGTGTGTGTGTGTGTGTGCGCGTGTGTGCGCGTGTGTGCGTGTGTGTGCGCGTGTGTGTGTGTGTGTGTGAAGTGAAGTGAAGTGAATATATTGTTGTGGTGTGGTGTAGTGGTAAACATGTCTCATTTGCATAGACTTTTAAATCAAAAAGCCTCTCTGGATGTTTGAAATACACTTCTTTGTTGTGGTGCGATGTGGTTGACTGTGATCATTTCTTCATTATATTATAGGCTACTATCAATACAGCTTTGATGGATGCAGAATAACTGACCTACAAGGTAGAGACAGCCACCAGAGACGAGGAGCAAGCCCCTTTTGTCTGGTCTTTCTGAATCAAACACAGACTCCATCGCATCTGTTCCAAATCAGAGGCCAACATTGACATGGACATTGACTGCAGCGCTGGTCAGAGAGAAAAGTGGAACATAATGCCAGACTGGCACACATCGCTGTCATTTTCCCTCCCCACTGTGTCACTATAGGACTACTATTTGTGAGTATTGTGTTGCCACAGTGCAGTGTTGATTTCATCGACTAAAAGTATGACGAAAAATGTTCGTCGACTACTTTTTATCACTGACGAAAACTAAATAGGAGCTAAATAAAAACTAAGCTATGATGACTAAAACTAAGACTTAATGTATTGACAATTTCGTCAACAAATAAAAACTAGACTAAAATGTTAGTGAGGGACGAGTGGAGAAGAGATCCAGTAGAACTAAAAGACAATACATATATTTACAATATTTTCACACACACACACACGCACACACGCACACACGCACGCACGCGCACGCACACACACACACACACACACACACACACACACACACACACACACACACACACACACACACACACACACACACACACACACACACACACACACACACACACACACACACACACACACACACACACTCTAACTGTGCCAGGGATGAACAGGTTGCAGGATGGTACATGTTTCTGACATTATGAGTGCACCAGGTGTTCTGGACAGGACATGTTTTTTTTAATCCCACATTTTTGTAACCCCTTTTCACCCGATGCCAATTATCTAAGTGATGCTGGGCGCTACACTCCCCCCACCAGCCTAGGGAGCCCAGAGCCAAGCTCATGCCTCCTTCAATGCATGAGAGCCAACTGACCAACTGACCAACTGATGTCGACAAGGGCAAATATTGCGGCATGGTCATGCTGGACCTCCAGAAGGCCTTTGACACCGTCAATCACCCAATTATGATCAATAAGCTCAAAGCAATAGGTTTTGATGATACGTCAGTGAACTGGATGAGATCCTACCTGGAAGGAAGGGAGCAAGTGGTGGAAGTAAACGGCACCCAGTCCCCCCCCCTCCCTGTGACTTGTGGTGTCCCACAAGGAAGTATACTAGGACCTTTACTGTTCCTGATATATGTGAATGACATGTCATCGGCCTGCGACTGCAAGCTGTTCCTGTTCGCAGATGACTCGGCCCTGCTAGTCTCGGACAGGGACAGGCTGCAGGTTGAGAAAACTCTCAGCTCCGAACTCAACAAGATCTGCATCTGGCTCTCTGACAACAAACTTTCATTACACCTGGGTAAAACTGAATCCATCCTCTTTGGGTCCAGTCCTAACCTTAGCAAGGCAGAGAGTTTCACGATCAAAGTGGGTGATGATGTCATCAAAAGAAAGGATGAAATTACCTACCTGGGCTCCATCTTGGAGGCAAACCTCTCTGGTAACAAAAACGCCGAAAAAGTGATCAAAAATGTCAACCGAACAACACGCTATTTGTGGAGGATTGATCGCCTAGTCAGTAAGAATACTCTGAAGATTCTTGCAGGGGCCCTCATTCAAGGTCATTATGATTATGCATGCACTTCATGGTATCACAACACCTCCAAGGCCTTAAAAACAAGGCTCCAAACATCCCAAAACAAACTTGTAAGGCTACTTCTTGGCCTCAATCACAGAACCCATCTAACCCCTGCTCATTTTGCTAGGATTGGATGGCTTAGGGTTGAGGACAGAGTACAGCAACTTGCTATGGGCCTGGTCTTCAAGATACACCACAACATTGGGATCCCCCTGTATTTGTCAAAATACTTCAAAAATGTTAATGAAGTCCATGATCATAACACCAGAGGCAGCTCCACTGATCATGTTCAACCCAGATTTGGCTCAACTAAGGGTATGAACTCGTTCTCATGCTATTCATCAAAAATGTGGAATGCCCTACCAAAAGGAGTAAAGGAGTGCAAAACCCTACTCACTTTCAAAACTGCCCTAAAGATACACCTTCAGGAGGCTGCAATTCGAAAATGGCCCCTGTCTAAGTCTTAACCTACCCCTCCCTACCCCCCCCCCTCCTTCATTTTCCTCTTTTGTATATATATATATATATATATATATTTCTCTCGTCATACCAGTAACCTGAAAGCTGATTGTATGACATTCTGTATAGTAGTGTGTATATCTGCCTGCCTCTTATATTTCATCATGATTTGTGTGCATGGGGTTCTCATCTTAAACAAGCGTAATGCTTAATGAGGGTTTCCAGTTTAGTAGACCTTGTATTGTGAATTTGTACTTCCATGTACTGTTATGTACTGTCATGTACTATTCTCATGTCTTTCTAAATAAACTACATCAATCAATCAACCACCTTGTCACCTGACAAGGGAGAGTTTCCCTGGTTGGACGTAGCGCGTGGAAGGAACACGTTATTCCAACCAGTTCCCTTCCCCTCCATCAGTCGCCCCGGCTGCAGTGGTGGAAAGTAACTAAGTACATTTACTTAAGTACTGTACTTAAGTCAAATTTTGAGGAATTTGTACTGTACTTGAGTATTTCCAATTTCCAATACTTTTACTTGTACTCCACTACATCTCAGAGGCAAATATTGTACTTTTACTCCACTACAATTATTTGAAAACTTTAGTTACTAGTTACTAAAGTGCTAGAAAAAGTGCTCCTCGGAGCACAGGTCTCCGCCAGGTCAGGTATGTTATTATGGCCGCCTGGTGGCGCTATAATAGAACAATGTGAAAAGGTTGCCATTTTTTCTTAGGCCTTTCACGGCAATAGGACACTGCATTCATGATTTGAGGCATTTTGTTCCATAAAATGTGTTTTGCTAAATTACACCTGCTGGTGGCGCTATAACAGGCCAATGCGAAATGGCTGGCATTTCTTCCTCGGCCTAGTGGGAATGTGTTTGTGAAATTTCACGGAAATTGCAAACTGCATTCATGATTTGAGGCATTTTGTTCAAAACGGACCAATCCTGCAAACTTTGGAAGCCAACCTTAGCCAATCAGGATGGAATATGGGAAATCAGACAAATCCGTGTTGATCACATGACTATAGAGATACTGTGTACCAATTTGCATGACGTTTGGATAAAATCTGTAGGAGTAATGTCAAAAAATTGCTTTTGCACAAAACGGCCTCCTGGTGGCGCTATAACAGGCCCATGTGAAAAATGTGGGGCAGAGGTTCTGAATTGGCATCCAGGGAGTGTGTGTGCACAGTTTCATAGCGACCGGGCCAATGGTGCCGGAGATTAGCTACTAACACACAGACAGGACGTACACACACACACACACACACACACACACACACACACACACACACACACGCGCGCGCGCGCGGATGGACGGACAGGGGGTAAAACATACTCTCTCGCCCTGCCTTTCGGCCTGGCGGAGACAATTATGATATTATAAAACACACATTAACCACTTTAGCCATATTTTATACATAGGCTATTTGAAAATAGCCGATCTACATGTCGCGATGCGACGCGTTGTGAGCTTGTAGATCTGCTATTTTCAAACATTTTAGTACTTTTACTTTTGGTACTTTAAAGGCATACTAGGTAACGTTTTCAACAAAACTAAAGTTAAATTGTATATCTTTTGCGAGTGGCAAAAGTTTCACAACACCCACTCCATGAATTTCACCCCCGGAAGCCTTTTATTTATATATTTTCTATTGAACGTGGACGGGGGGGACTTTCCCGGGAAAATGACGTTCCTGGCCAACGTCATGACGTCGTGGCCGACGTCCTGGCCGACGTCATGACGTCGGCCAGGAACTAGCGCAACGGTTTCCTGTTTGGCCAGGAACTACCGCGCTAATAACAAAAAGGAACCTCACGCTGATTTTAAGAGAATGTAGGATTGGAAGATCGAAAAAGAACAGAAAAAGAAAGCACAGCTCATGGTAACACAGAGCCGTTTCACACTCAGGTCCCGGGTGCGCACTCCAGACCGCTTGGCTAGTGTGAATGTAGGGAATCGTCTCCCGAAACGGTTAACCGTTCCGTTCCCGAAACCACCTCCGGAGGCAGTTTCGGATCCGGATCATGCGTTTTCGGGTACGGTACGCTGCAATGTGAAAGCAAGCGTACCATTAGACGGAAGTGGCCCGCTATTTGGAATAGGTGACGGTATATAAACTCGACAAAAACAGCCAACAAAAACACGTCGCAGATCAATCCACAGGGGTTCAACCATGGCCGTAACATATCCACACCAAGCAGTAGCACAGCAGAGCAGTGCTCTCTGTAGGCTGGAATCCAACCGTTGCGGCATCCAACCGTTGGATGCCGCATGTGTTGGACGCCTGTATGTTGGATGCCGTCTGTCAGCGCAGCACCGGTTTGAAAAAAAGAAAAAAGACACACCAACATTCCATAGGCTAAATCAATGCATTTTGTGATCTCATCGCACAACTAATAGCCTACTAAAACTAACGGGGAATACCAGTAAATAATAATATTTTCACATACGGGAGAAACGGTTGGTGCGGATATTTAAATAATTAAATAATTATTGCGGTTGGATAACGGGTGGATAATTAATTTGTACATGCGGATTCAGATGACCATGAGAGGCCATCCGCGCATCTCTACTACATATCTTTGCTGTTAGGAAGAAACCCTGTATCCCATATTGCAACTTTTAATGCTTTTTCATCATAAATGAATGCCCTATTGTCATACAGTGTCACACAAAAGTAGCAAAAATAGCCAAGCTACAAGCTGAAAATGCGGTGCAATGCGACACATTGAGCTTGTTGATCTGCTATTTTTTATATTACAATATAGAGCAGATAACCACACAGATCTTGCATTGGAAAATATTTTTTTTATTTTAAATATGAACAAAGGCAGGAAATGCACGTCCCCACAGTTCTTTTTTACACACAGTGCTGGACCCACAAATCATAAATTAATACATAAAATAAGGAGACTCTTTTTAAATAACCAAAAGTGAACTTTCTCTTATTATTATTATTACTTTGGAGACTATGGCAAGCGCGATCCTATCGCACACCTTCCTACATGACCAGCTATGGCTTTGCAGTCCAGAGGATGAGATCTGCACGTAATGCGCAGATTAAACAACAGACAGGCAGCGTTGCGGAATGCGTTTGTGTCAACTGTACTTGTACTTTTCTTCATAGAGAAAAAGGAGAGAACAGGGCGCATATATATATATATATATATATATATATATATATATATATATATATATATATATATCATTCAGTCCGACTTCACTGTATAGGCTACTATAGTTGCCTTTTCATAAATGATATTTTTTTGTACTTAAGCTGTCGTGAAAGTTTATAATATTTAGAGAAATTTAAAGTTTCAAATGCAAAAGTAGTAGTAGTTGTGAAGGTTAGCTAACTGGACATTTATACTGAATGTTTCCTGTATCCTCATCTTGCGCTAATGCACACAAGTGTTTCACCAGGTTTTATTTGTGTTGTTTCTCATAAGCGTACATCCATTGTCCTTCAACAACACTGCGTTGAGCGCTCAGTGCGTTCTCCCCGCTTCGGGGCGAGGCTCCCCAAAGACCGTGCACTTACATAGATCGCCTCCCCTCCCCAGCATAGCTCTCCAGCCGCAACCCCATATATATGCGCGACCAACAAAAACATTGTCGCATAGTTGATGACGTCTGTGTCCACAGGGGAAACACTATGTGCATACCGCCACCTGTAGGATCGGGGGTATATATGCATGTGTTCTCTGGTGCGATTGGATCTTGGCCAATGTGAATGCAGGCCAGCATTCGATCTGGGAAACGTTTTGAATGAAAACGGATCCAGTGAGAAACGGCCCTAATGCTCCACTGGCTAAGAGAAACGATCCGTAGATAGTATAAAACAATTAAAAGATCGCTTTTTGAAACGCTTCCGGCTTCCGGTGAAAACGAATGGAATTCTGGGTAATCGAGGACTACGGAAAGTGTATGCAGTGACGGTAGTGACCAGCAGAGGTTGCTAAAAATCGTTATTTGTGATTCTGCATTGTACAACTTTAAGTACATTTTGATGCCAATACTTTTGTACTTTTACTCAAGTAAATTTTTAATTCTGGACTTTTACTTGTAATGGAGTATTTCTATATTGCAGTATTGATACTTTTACTTAAGTAAAGAATTTGAGTACTTTTTCCACCACTGCCCGGCTGACCAGGGGGAGGCGGTATAGCGACCAGGATTACTACATGTTTTTGTGAGGGTATTACCTACCCTAGGAGACACGGGGAGAACACTCCACACAGAGTCATTATGTGTGTTTTTTATTTTATTTTTTATGTGTGTGTGTGTGTGTGTGTGTGTGTGTGTGTGTGTGTGTGTGTGTGTGTGTGTGTGTGTGTGTGTGTGTATGCGTGCGCGCGTGCTTGCGCGCGTGTGTGTGTGTGTGTGTGTGTGTGTGTGTGTGTGTGTGTGTGTGTGTGTGTGTGTGTGTGTGTGTGTGTGTGTGTGTGTGTGTGTGTGTGTGTGTGTGTGTGCAGTCACTGCAGTAGGGTTATGACATTGTGCTCTCATAGTGTCAGTTCTCTGCAGCATAGTGTTACAGTTTCATGGATCACATTAATAAAACACAGGCAGTGGGAGCAGTCGTGTGCATGTGTTAGTGGCGTCACTGTCGGGTGGAAACCTTGTATGTCCAACACTGTTATTTTTCTGAAAATGTATGAAAATAGTCTGTGTTCCAATGGATCCAATGTTATTGTTTAGTCACAAGGTCTTGTTAATACTTTCCACTGGTTCAATGGCCATGGCGGTTAGTTAGAGTGGTTAGTGAGCCCGCCTGGGCAGCCAGAGGCTCTGGTTGACGCAGGTATGATTCCAGAATGTTTTGATTTCTTTGGCTATTCAAAAATAGCAGCTATACAAGCTCATAGCGCGGCACCGAGTGCCGCGCTATGAGCTTGTAGATCTGCTATTTAAACATGTTTAACTCCATTCTTTGCGTCCCTGGAACTAAATATTTTCAAATGGGGGTCCGTGGCCAAATACATATCATTTTGGGGGTCCTTGACATGAAAAGGTTTGAGCACCACTGATAAAAAAAAACTTTACTCGAGTACTGTGTTTTCAAAAGACATTTGTAGAATCCCCCAGAAGCAAAGATTTGAGTTACAAATGTTTGCTTAAAAAATATATATATATTCAAAGATTTTCACAAAATTTCACAATCTTTCAAAAAATTGCAGATCTACAAGCACTCTGTGCCGTGCTATGAGCTATGAGCTGCATGTGCATACATTTAAATATGCAAATACAGTGACAAAAACACCCCAAGGAGTGGGGACTATTCTATTCTATTCTAATGTTCATAAGACTCACAGACACACTTAGCCACTTTCACTTTAAAGATTTTTTCAAGAATAGTGCTATACCAGATCTACAAGCTCTCGTTTTGAGCTTGAAGATCTGTTATTGTTGCTGCTTTTGTGCGACACTACAATGCAGTAGGGCATTTGTTTATTAAATTAATTCATTTCATTCATATTCAAGTACCTGTCTTATAATATATGGTGTCCACCCGACAGCATTGCTAATGGTGATTTATGGATTCATTGGATTTATGTAGCCGTTCTCACACCTATGGTTCTCAACGATACCTCTCCCTAGATCTAGTGGCACTTCTCTCTCTCTCTCTCGAAGGACGTGTATTGTGGAGAAGTGTTTTGCCTGTGCATTCTCCTCTCTGGTGTATGATGTAAACGTCATGGTGTAATGGCTGCATAATGGCAGGGCAGACATGGGGCATAAATGTCATTACATCTTTAATACTCCTCTTCTCCATGGCTGCCTCTGGCTCCACTCTTTAGCTGGAAATACAATTTTGAGCATAAAGCCATTGACAAATTCCCATTATCTGCAATTTCATGGATGATAAACCCATTTGAAATGGGAACAATCCCATAAATGTATGCATGCAGCTTCCCAATGAGCTAATTATAATCTTGTATTTACTTTAATGGAGCCCACGAGAACAATTTTATTTTAACCCTAGAACACTAACGTTGGGTGAATTTCACCCGAACAACTGTAATTATGTGATTTTCATAATGTTGCTGATGTCTGAGGTGGGCGGGTCCATGGGCACCTTCAGGATGCTCACTGACATCATAGAAGGTAGGTTTGTTTCCCTGCCCCATCCCTGTTTTTTTTCTACAGCCAGGCCTTCGGGTGAATTTCACCCATGGTTAGTGTTAGAGGGTAAAACAAGGGTTAGGGTTATGGTTAGGGTTACTCCCACAATGGTCAGCTGATGCAATTAGACTGTTTCTTCACTGGACAAGGCTCACATGTCCCAAGAATGAGTGGACCAAAGGAAAAGTTCCCAGCTCCATTATTTGTTTTTTTATGAATATGTTTTAACAATATCCACATTTTTCACAGATTTTGCTGCTTTTCTTTTTAATTAAAATGTTCTGCCTTTATTAGATAGTACAGTTGTCTGACACAAAATTGGGAGAGAGAGATGGGGAGTGACACGCAGAAAAGGTCGTCGGGATCGGGATTCGAACCCAACGTTAGTGATGGTGGGACAATTTTCAACTTTAGTGTTAGAGTTAAATGGAACCGGGCAGAGAGAGAGAGAGAGAGAGAGAAAAAAGGAAAATAGAGAATGAAAGAAAGATGGAAAAATTTAGAAAAGTACAGTAGATGGGGTTGATTGCATTTTCATCATTCTTCATATCCCATAAAGTAAAGTGTCCAGAGATTTGAAGATGTATGTTCAGCAGCTACAGTAAACCGTAAGCCTAATTAATTCAACGTGACCAGTTATACTACAAGCAGGGATTAAGCCATGCCTCTGCTTTTGATATCCTCTCTGGTCATTCATGTTTATGGCCTGTGCGGGTATGTTTTATCCCTGCTTCACATCAGACTGGGCCTAAGGAAAATGTACGACCCACCACCAGAACGCTGGCTTGTATGGTGTTTTATATGAACTAGTTGTTGAAGTTCTTCAAATAAAGAGGAAGAGCACTGAGGCAGGCTCTGAAATGAACAGCTGACACCTGCCAAATAGCAGCTCACACCTTCAAGTCCCACAGACAGCACTGAGGTCAGTTAGGCTTATTACGCTATACTGTATTCCTTATTGGATGGAACAATGAAACATTATTACATTATTCTAATCTCTTAAGAGTGTGTGCTAAATGCCTACATTGTAAATTGCAAGGGTAGTGACACACGGTAGGAAAAGCGAGTTGCATTGATTTATTGTAGGAATGTGTCTCTTTGGAATAAACACAATTAATCTTCCCAAGCTTACAGTTGAATCACCAATCACACTACGTAGGCTCCATTCTAACTTTATAACACCTATAATGTTCCACACTTCATCCACTTTTATTTCAATGTAAATGTGGGTGACATAATATTTACATGTGAAATCTGAATGCTTGAAAGCTGAATCACTCTGACCAAGCAGCTGAGCTTCACTTACATGTCCCCAATGCTACTGTGATTATGGCATACATTCTTCAATGTTTGTTCAACATAGGTTTTTGAAGCAGAACAGAAAACAAGCAAAGCTGGGAACAGTTGTATAATTCAAGTGTTGGAGGCAGCAGTGCATGCATGCAGTGCATGCTGCACTATAGATTATTCACAGGTCCATTTGCATCCGTTTGCCTTAGTTTGCACTGCAGCGCTGCACTTAACTTAATGAGATTGCTGCTGTAAATTAGTATGGCGTTGTGAATAGAACAGTCTTAAGGGCCACCAGGCAGCTAATGTAGGAACTGGGGCTCACTCACACACTCACAGCGGTGGAAGAAGTACTCAAATGTCTTGCTTAAAGGGGAATTTTGGACTAAAGTTTTCTTACCTTTTCTATGACGTTATGATATCTTAGGATGAATGGTACAGTAGAACATTTTCATAACTCCACCCCTGAGCCGCCACAGCTTAAAAGGTGCGCGGATAGGCCTTAGGTTAGATCACATATTTTAATAGCTTTTTTTTTCTTTTTTCTTGGTGAGATCTGACGTTCATAGTGACAGAACACTGTCCCCCCAAAAAAAAAAAAACAGAAGTCTCGCTAGACGAGATTGAAATCTCGAGATTTCAATCTCGTCTAGCGAGACTTCAGTTTTTTTTTTTTTTTTTTTTTTGGGTTGCATAGTGTGAAATTTTTCTACTGTACCATTCATCCTAAGATATCATAACGTCATAGAAAAGGTAAGAAAACTTTAGTCCAAAATTCTCCTTTAAGTCAAAGCAGCAACACAATGTAGATAATACTTTGTTAAAAGTCCTGTATTCAAAATCTTACTTGAGTAAAAGCTATTTTTGAATAGCCAAAGTATAGCTTGGGTGGTTAATGCATGTCTTGTTTAATAATCTAAACATCCAAAGTAACTTATAAAGCTAAAGTCAAAGTCAAATAATTGTACTGGAGTAAAAAGTACAATATTTGCCAATATTTGCCTATCAACCAGTGGTGGAAAAAGTAAACAAATGTTTTACTTAAGTAAAAGTATCAATACTGCAATGTAGAAGTACTCTATTACAAGTAAAAGTCTGGAATTCAACATTTACTTGAGTAAAAGTTCAAAAGGATTGGTATCAAAATGTACTTAAAGTACCAAAAGGAAAAGTACTAAAATGTTTGAAAATAGCAGATCTACAAGCTCACAACACGTCGCGAGGCGACACGTTGTGAGCTTGTAGATCGGCTATTTTCAAATAGCCTAGGTATAAAATAGGGCTAAAGTGGTTAATGTATGTTTTATAATGTAATAATTTATATCTGCAAAGTAACTAGTAACTAAAGTTTTCAAATAATTGTAGTGGAGTAAAAGTACAACAGTTGCCTCTGAGATGTAGTGGAGTAGAAGTAAAAGTACTGAAAACTGGAAATACTCAAGTAAAGTAGATACTTCAAAATTGTACTTAAGTACAGTACTTGAGTAAATGTACTTTGTTACTTTACACCACTGCTATCAACACACTCCTCAAGCCTATTGTGAGTTCTTGGGAAAAATGTGACCAAACGTCAAACATTTGGCAGGAAGGGGTTTCCACCTTCCAGTCATCTGATGCCGTCCCGGGCTCTGCCACACTCCAGGAATGTGGAAGTACCGTTCTCAAACCCAAGACGTAAACAGTTCAAATGACGTAGGCGCGCCGTCTAAGGCGGACTTGAGCCACGAGAGGCACCGGCAGTGTTGATTTTGTCGACTAAAACTACGACTACCTTTTTTCACTGACGAAAACAAAATAAAAACGAAATATGAACTAAGCTACACAATGACTAAAACTGAGACTAAATATATACAATTTCGTCAACAAATACAAAGTAGATTAAAATGTTAGTGAGGGACTAGTGGAGAAGAGATCCGGTAGAACTAAAAGACAATACATTTTGTGTTTGGTTGTGCTCTGGCGTTGCGCTCTGAAAATAGCAGATCTACAAGCTCACAACGCGTCGCGCTGCAACACGCTGTTGCGGCTATTTTCAGAGTGCGAAATAAGTGCAAAATAAGCCATTGCGACGCCATCAAGGCACCGCCAACATCAACTGTAGATTTAGTCGACTATAATCTTCTGATATTTAGTCGACTAAAGCTAGACTAACAGTAAAACATTTCAGATGACTAAAATATGACTAAAACTAAATGGAATTTGATTCAAAAGACTATGACTAAAGCTGAATAAAAAATTGCTGTCAAAATCGACACTAGGCACTGGCTAGTGAGCCGTCAGGCGAGCGCGTCGCCGTGCCGAGAGTTGCTTACTTTCCATCACTGCACGCTCCTTCTTTTCCCTGTTCCCTGTTAGTTGCCATTCCAAAGGTCAGCCCCCTCCCGTATAAATTAGATTATGGTGATGTTGCTGATCCCTTACTGCTGTAATCTATTTACAGACATGCAAACGAGATCACATAGTCTCCAGTGACAGCAAAGGACAATTCTGACATGTGGCACGTTTCTCTCAAGATTAGTCTGTTAGATATTGACTTTCTGTCCGTTCTCTGAGGCTATACAAGCGTACAATCACCTCTCCTGGATGGATGTCGTCAGGAACTATATATAATGTGGAATACAAGGCAAAGTACAGAACATTATGAAATACATGTTTCATCTGTGTTCATGTTCTTACTCAGAGCTGATGAAAGGATCTTAAAACACTGTGTTTAATGTGACAGATTGTGATGCCAGGACAATGCTCTGAGCTGTTCCTCTAATGTACACGTTTGCATCAAATGTTTCTAATGCATCAAGAAATGACAGCAGCAGCATCACAGCTTTGGACAGTAGATAGAGAGAGAGAAACCATAGTCTGTCCTTGTTAACCAGACAATACAGAATGTTAATGCCAGCTAATGTCAGTGAGGGTATTGTGGTAACGTTGTGTAGAGAGAGTCTAATAAACTTCAGCATAATAAGAGCTAATTGGAAAGTACTTGAGCTCGGTTGCTTATTCAAATACACACTGCTGTGCTGCAGTGATTACTAATGACCTTCACCAAAGCAAGACACATACAATTAGTACTTTATTTATGGTAGTTATAATTTAGACAGGAGTCATCTGTGGTACACCGTACATTGATGAATGGATGCCACACTGACCACAGTGTGGCATCACAGTTAACACAATATATTATATTAAGTTAGATACCGTATATATAACTACAAGGTAAGCTATGACATATAAACTGATTAAGCCTGATTTATCCTTAGTTGTGTGCCGTGTCTCACAGCAAAAACTAGAAAAAGTGCTCCTCGGAGCACAGGTCTCCGTCAGGTCAGGTACGTTATTCTGGCCTCCTGGTGGCGCTATAATAGACCAATGTGAAAAGGGTGCCACTGCATTCATGATTTCAGGCATTTTGTTCCAAAAATGTGTTTTGCTAAATTAGACCTGCTGGTGGCGCTATAACAGGCCAACGTGAAAAAGGGTGGCATTTCTTCCTTGGCCTAGTGGGAATGTGTTTGTGAAGTTTCACAGAAATTGCAAGCTGCGTTCATGATTTGAGGCATTTTGTTCAAAACGGACCAATCCCGAAAATTTTGGAAGCAAACCTTAGCCAATGAGGATGGAATATGGGAAATCGGACAGATCCGTGTTGATCACATGACTATAGAGATATTGTGTACCGATTTGCATGACGTTTGGATAAAATCTGTAGGAGTAATGTAAAAAAATGGGTTTTGCACAAATCGGCCTCCAGGTGGCGCTATAACAGGCCCATGTGAAAAATGTGAGGCAGAGGTTCTGAATTGGCATCCAGGGAGTGTGTGTGCACAGTTTCGAGGCGACCGGGCCAACGGTGCCAGAGATTAGATGCTAACACACGGACAGGACACACGGACGGACGGACGGAGGGTAAATCATACTCTCTCGCCATGCCTTTCGGCCTGGCGGAGACAATAACAGATTTACAAGCTCACAATGTGCCGTGCAAGATAATGTGTTATGTGTGAATGTGTATGGGCTAAACTGATTATTAGTTATAGTTATGACTTTGTTGACCATGGGACATAAAGCACAAGCCTCTTTGTTTAGATTCCACTACAGTTACTTCCTATAGTGCCACTACCCCCCCCCCCCCCCCCTCCCTGCCCCTACACACACACACACCCCACAGAGCCAGACCACAATACAATACAGCTTTATACATACACTACACACAATACACATAGTACATTATGTGCTACAATGCATACACTGAAATACACATAAATCATTGCCCTGTCGGTGCCAATGGAAATTCAGCTGACAATCGTAGTTCAAGAGATGCATGGCTTTGTGTGCGAGAGAGAGAGTGTGTGTGTGTGTGTGTGTGTGTGTGTGTGTGTGTGTGTGTGTGTGTGTGTGTGTGTGCGCGCGCGCGTGCGTGCGCACATGCGTGAATGTACACTTAATCCTGATGTATGTAAATGATGCAGAAGTAAGTCCATAGAGAGACAGTATGTACAGAGTGTATAGATCAAGTTAGACAAAGCACCAGTATTACCACCAGTATGTCATAATGAAAAGAATGCACTGTGTTCTAGTCAATGGCAACACAGTGGCTGCAGCTCTATAGCTAATGAATAGATATACTGTACATGACTTAAAGTCAACTGGACAGTTAACAGGAATTCTGAGATTAACAACTACCATTAACTGATTCTGTAATAATTAAAGGTAATGTAAGTCTGTGGTTCTCAAACTTTTCAGGCCACGACACCCCAAAATATTGAACTGAGGACCCCCCATCCTGACAAGCACTTGTTACATATTGTGAAAATAGCCGATCTACACGCTCACAACATCTCGGGTTGTGAAGCGTTGTGAGCATGTGGATCGGCTGTTTTCAAAATGTTTGCCTCTTGCTCAGGTAATATTTGACGATTTGGCCAATGTTTGAGAATGTTGTATAGCATAATTTGTTGTCTTATTATTATTTTTTAGAGGTATTAAAAAGGTCTTAAAAGTTGTCACTTTAGAAATGTGCAAAATCATTGGGGGACCTGTCCCCAAATGATTGTATATTATATTTGTATATTAATGTATGCTTTATTTTCTTGCCAATGTATGTTGCAGCAGTGGCTCAGGTGGCTGCTTTGGAATGGGAAGGTTCCTGGTTCAATCCCCAGCTCCCAGTGCAGGGTGCCGAAGTGTCCTTGAGCAAGACCCTGAAGCCCTACCTGCTCCTGATGAGCAGTTGGTGCCTTACATGATTTCCTCTCCCATCAGTGTGTGAATGTAATGCACTGTGGATAAAGGTGCTAAATTAATGCACCATTATGTGAGCAGCCAGGCCAAAAGGCATGGCGAGAGAGTATGTTTTACCCCCTGTCCGTCCGTCCGTCCGTGTGTCCGTCCGTCCGTCCACGTGTCCGTCCGTGTGTCCTATCCGTGTGCGACCAGCTAATCTCCGGCACAGATTAGCTGGTCGGAGCTGGTCGCTGCAAAACACACACACACTCCTTGGATGCCAGAGAAGAACCTCTGCCCCAAATGTTTCACATGGGCCTGTTATAGCGCCACCAGGAGGCCGATTTGTGCAAAAACATTTTTTTGATATTACTCCTACAGATTTTATCCAAACGTCATGCAAATCGGTACACAGTATCTCTATAGTCATATGATCAACACAGATCTGTCCGATTTCCCATATTCCATCCTCATTGGCTAAGGTTGGCTTCCAAAGTTTGCAGGATTGGTCCGTTTTGAACAAAATGCCTCTAAATGCCTGTGTGCATAAACTATGCACGCAGCTTGCGATTTCCGTGAAATTTCACACGCACATTCCCACTAGGCCGAGGAAGAAATGCCACCCTTTTCACATTGGCCTGTTATAGCGCCACCAGCAGGTCTAATTTAGCATAACACATTTTTGGAACAAAATGCCTCAAATCATGAATGCAGTGTCCGATTGTAGTGAAAGGCCTGGGAATAAATGGCACCCTTTTCACATTGGCCTATTATAGCGCCACCAGCAGGCCACAATAACGTACCTGACCTGGCGGAGACCTGTGCTCCGAGGAGCACTTTTTCTAGTTCCTATTAGTTCTGATCAATGTAATGAATGCAATTGAATCTACATGACTACACTTTCATAAAAATGCTGTATTGCAGATACAATGCAAGTGATGCATGAAGTAAGTTTACCCTGCACTGCTAAAAGTTATAAAGCTGCATTATTGTTTATAAAGTGGATTTCATTGTTGCATAAGATATTATTCTGTAAGGTCTGCCTCTCTGACAAAACATTACATCACAATGTAACTCAGCACTATGCACACAAAAAAAAAGTATTGCATTTCTCAGTGCCAAAAGTTCAACAATACACCAAGCATAATTCATTGGAAAGCAGATCTACAAGCTCACATCGTGTTGCATCGCGACACATTGTAGTCTTGGAGATCTTCTATTTCTATATGGCATGGCATCTTATGGCATTAATACAAAATAAAAAAAAGATAATTTGAAACGATGGACATACAAGGTCTCTGACCAACAGCAATGGCATCCTTAACGTCTTCTCCTTCATTAAAGTAATGTCCACTACCTCTGTGTGACCTGCTTGAATTACACTAGCATTCTGTCATAATGATAATGGAATGGTCACCTGTTTGTCTGTTTGGCCACAAATCAGCATCTCTGGTACACTGGGCATTGCACCATGCACAGACTGATGTAGCTACTAGAGTGCTATAGCATCAATCATTATCTGGCCTGGTTTGAAAGCTCTGGACCCGTCCCTATGTATGTCCACACGCACACACGCGCACACACACGCACGCACGCATGCACGCGCACGCGCACACGCACACGCACACGCACACACACACACACACACACACACACACACACACCCTCTGACTATCGGAATTCATGCCCCTTCGGTTATGCAATACCTGTCGTCAGAGTACCTAGTGCAGTACTATTATCATAGTACCTAGTGCAATGCAATTATCATAGCACTTGGAGGCCAGTCCATGACATCAGTAGAGCAAAGTGTGTGTCTACGATATCTTGTAACACTGAGGATGGGGTTAGACAGCAGCATAATAACAGAGTTCTGAGACTCATTCAGTCGACACATACATTTGCACATCAGGTTTCTCAGAAGGGCATGAAAAGTGTTGACTCCCACATTGCAGAATAACTCACTTTCACTGTACCATCTTAGTTTTCTCAATAATATACACATGCAATCATTATAAGCTACATGAAGCTTATACATTATACAGGCTTGCCTTCCTGAGCTTAACCCACATGGGGGCGGTATACAGGGGTGTACAGTATGCTCTGAAGAGGTTTACCCTCACATCAATTGAACACGAGTAGAATTTCCTCCCCAGCTAGCTTGTGCATATAATATATGGTGCTGCCTATACAGATCATCATCATCAGTCAGTTGGTTATAACATGTTTCAGATACTTAGCTTTGCTTTTCTACATACAGATAACACTTGACCTGACAGATAAAAAGATGGAAAGGAGAGATCCTTACCCCCTCTCGTCCTGCAGATCATTAAAACACTCTTTCTTGGCATTATGTTTCACATCAAATGCTACTCCATACTCAGAACATATATGTAGCAGCTGTTGAAGCCCAGCGCTGCTAGGAGAGACTATAGCCAAATCGTCCACATACAACCTGTTTTACAGTTACTTAGCTGGACAGAAAGATCATTCATATATAAATTAAATAGGGCTGGCGAGAGTAACCCCCCTGTCGGACTCGGACCCCATTTCCAACAGTAAAGGGAGCCGAGACCCCACTTCCCCATCTAATCTGCATACTCTGGTTAGCATAGCATACCAGTATGCCAAGATTCGTACAATGCTGTCAGGCACACCTGTTTCTCTAAGATTTAAAAACAGCTTCTGATGATTAACCCGGTCAAAAGCTCTGGATGCATCAATAAAACCAATTAAAACAGAGGAATTCTGGCTTCTATATTTTTCAGCCACTTCTTTCGGGGCATAAATACATACATAGCTTAGAAACACAGTGAAATAAAGAAGAGGACATATGCCCTATCTTACACCTCATGCCTAAACGTTTTAGGCATTTTTAACTATTTCGAAAAACATTTCAAAATAGTTCAAATAGCCGATCTACATCGACAAGTTGGGAGCTTGTATATCGGCTATTTGAACTATTGTAATGATAGGGCCCATAGCTTAGAAACACAGTGCAATAAAGGAGAGGACATACAGCTTAAGAACACAGTTAAATAAAGGATAGGACATAAAGCTTAGAAACACAGTGAAATAAAGGATAAGGACATAAATCTTAGAAACACAGTTAAATAAAGGATAGGACATAAAGCTTAGAAACACAGTGAAATAAAGGACAAGGACATAAAGCTTAGAAACACAGTGAAATAAAGGATAAGGACATAAAGCTTAGAAACAGTGAAATAAGGATAGGACATACAGCTTAGAAACACAGGGTTCTGGCCTTTAAAGGTTTGCAGGACTGCAGGATGTGCTAAATGCACTTTGCACAGTCTGACATTTCTACACCATTTAAATGGAATGTGATGAGACATGGTCTTCAGGCACAAAGCAGACTAAAAGCTTTCCTCTCTTAACCCATTTAGACCGGGAACGTATCTGTGTCATTTTAAGATTTCTTTGGGCAATATTTGTTTTGACAAATCGTGAAAATGTGTGCAAATCTTTGAATGTATATATATATATATATATATGTATTTTTTTTTTTTTTTTTTTTTTTTAAAGCGAAAATGTTTAACTAAACTTTGCTTCTGGGGATTCTACAAATGTCTTCTAAATCCTAACAGTTTTTTCTTTTTTAAACTTATGTTACTATAATCAGTGGTTCTCAAACTTTTTCATGTCAAGGACCCCCAAAATCATATGTATTTGGCCACGGACCCCCATCTCAAAATATGTTGTCCCAGGGACCCCCCAGAAGCAAAGATTTTAGTTACAAATATTCGCTTTAAAAACAATATATATATATATTAAAAGATTTGCAATAATGTTCAAGATTTAAAAAAAAATGCAGATCTACAAGCTCATAGCGCGGCACTAGTAGGCGCTATACGAGCTTGTATATCTGCTATTTTTGAATAGCCAAAGTATAAAATAATGGTTAAAGTGGTTAAAATCTAAAATGTGATGAAATGGGTTAAAGGTGACAATACACGGATGACTTGGAGAACAGAGCTTACATTAAAAAACTTCTCTTTAACTTTATCCTTCACTTCCCCAAGAATCACTAAACCACTTCAGAGGAACACTGTCAACGTGTATGTCATTACTGTCATCTAAGAATATTCTGTCATTGATTTAAATCCTGCCACGCTGAACAATTATTAAGATCAAAAGCTGGGGAAAATTCCACTCAAAAGAAGTCAAGGTGGATGAATTACATTAATGTTGTGGGTTGTGTGATGGGTTTCTGGTACTCTGTCTAGCTTGAACTACTCTTGACACATTGCTGCCAGATGCTGCTTATACAAGTCTGCCAACAGGACAAAATGCTCTACCCCCCAAAAAGCAGTTTTTTGGTGACATGTCTATTTCCAAATGCTGTCACACCCAGTGATGGACAGGACAGGCTTGAAAGGCAGACAGATGGACAGATGACTGTGCATGCTGGTTGCATCTTATTTCTCCACTCAGCTGTTAGAGTCGATGACGCCACGGAGAGCTGAGAGGCTGGCAGGATGCCTGATACATGCTACCTGATGTACCAGGCTCTACACTGCTACCCACCCACTCCATTATGGGGGGGGAGAGAGAGAGAGAGAGAGAGAGAGAGAGAGAGAGAGAGAGAGAGAGAGAGAGAGAGAGAGAGAGAGAGAGAGAGAGAGAGAGAGAGAGATAGAGAGAGAGAGAGGGGGGGGGGGGGTGAATGTCCATTGTGGGTGTTGACAGTGATTCTAGGAGGCAGCAGTGTTCAGATCTTGTCAGCTGTAAATATTGCATTTCCTACACAGCATCAGACAATGCTGCACCTGCCTGAGCTGCTAGTCTCACTCTCTAACACTTGAACATGAACTATTCACGACAAAATTCCATTTAGAGAGCTTGTTAAGGTTATTAAGTAACCTAGTAGTATTAGGTAAACTACAGTGTACACACACGCACACATGCACGCACACGCACGCACACGCACGCACACACACTGTTTCCGTTGCTGAATCATTCACTAATCTAACTCTAGAGAACATGAGACTGACCTGCCAATAAAGGCCATGTTCTTACATAGACCAAGATAAGATGTGTATGCGTGTGTGTGTGTGTGTGTGTGTGTGTGTGTGTGTGTGTGTGTGTGTGTGTGTGTGTGTGTGTGTGTGTGTGTGTGTGTGTGTGTGTGTGTGTGTGTGTGTGTGTGTGTGTGCGCGCGCAAGTGCGTGTGTATGTGTGTGTGTGTGTGTGTATGCCTATTGATGTGGGCCAATCTACAGTATCTAAAGAGAGCTCGGAGCAGAGGCTATAGTTTAATCATTATGTTCATGTAATTACTTAGCCCAGTTGAACGGTGCATGCGTACGCACATGCACTTTCTCTGAACATGGGATGTTAACAAAGTTAAGGAGCTTCAATGGCAAAGCAATAAGACTCCTTTTGCCATAGATTCCAGCAGTAAATATAATAAAGGAATGGTGATGTAAATGTTCTTTTCAAAGATTTACTTTATGCTCTTTTGTCTAACAGTCTTGTTTCTGCACCATTGACTCATTGAAATGAATATAGTGAACACCAGAGAAGCCTTGAATAGATTTAAACATTAGCGGATCCATTTTGTTCACTGTCCAGTGGCGTCAATTCAGCAAAAGCTAAGGTATGGCAAGGTCACGTGACAGCATTAATATCAATGGCCACCAAACACGCATAGGCTATATAGTATACCAAGCAAAGGCTACGTTGTAACACGTCAATGTGCGCAAATGGCTTGAGACAACATAAGCCTTTTCAAATACAGTCTCAGCACCTCTATTTCCAACGTAGCATACCATACCAACAATGCAAGACAAAGAGACAAATATACAATAGGGTCAGAAATGTTAAATAACAACATAGGGCATTCTGAACAGTTTAATCACCTCTGAGAATGCCATATGCATGGTGCTCAGTTTTGTGAGAGCCAACATAATACTCCTCTCCTCATCATAGTCTCAAGTTCAAGGAAAGCTTTTGCTGTTTGACACTGGGACTTGAGAAGGGTGATGTCAATCAGTTGATTATACAGTTGTGCAAACTGTTCCATTCTGATCAAATCCATGAAATGTGGGGAGGCACAATCAAATGACTGGATTGCATGAAGTAGGTCATCATTCTCTGTATATTGCCGATTAAACTCAGAGAAGAAGCGGTCTAGTGCTTCAAAGTACAATCTTTTTTCTTGGTCATCTCCTGTCTCTCTCTGGCCTCTGGGGGATCCAACAATAACATCTGCCAACACTCTTGATACACTCCGTGCTCTTGCTGGTCGCACTCGCGTGGGAGGGGGGGATGTCACATTCAAGACTGAGTGCTCTTCCAAATGCCTTTGCACTGTTCACTGTCGCCTGCCACTCTCTATCTGATCTCAGTTCCAGTTGGCTTTTAGTGCTCCTTAGATTGGAAGCTATTGTGACTGGATGCGGCTCGCATCCAGTTCAAAACCCTGGTGCTAGCCTATAGGGCAGTGAAAGGAACAGCTCCTTCCTACCTCCGGGCTATGGTCGATGCCTACACCCCTGCCCGACCACTTCGGTCTGCCACCTCGGGGCGACTGATTGCCTCGTCACTCAAGGGTCCTTCTGGCCGATCCACACGGTCACGACTCTTTTCTGTTCTGGCCCCACAGTGGTGGAATGAACTTCCCACTGATGTTAGGACAGCAGAGTCACTGCCCATATTTCGCCGCAGGCTGAAAACTCACCTCTTCAGGAAACACTACCCTTCCTCTCTGCCTGACCTACTTGTTGTTAACTAGTTGTACGAACGCTTGTTTTCTATTGCTGTATTGTTTATTGGATTATTGGATTGTTTATTGGATCTTGTTTAGTCGATACACTTATTTGTTTTAGCTCATGCTCATTTGATTTAGCTATTTTGTCTCATCTGTTTAAGGAAATAGGTAGCTGATATATTGCACTTTTACCTTAGTGCTAGGTATACTCTTGGTTGCTTGTTTCTGCAGAAAATGCACTAAAGACTTCTGGTGATTAGTAGTTTTCGTTCCCTACCTATGTTGAATACACTTATTGTAAGTCGCTTTGGATAAAAGCGTCTGCTAAATGACTGTAATGTAATGTAATGTAATTGTAACGTCTCTTATCTGAAGCTGCTCAGACAGTCCATGTGAGACTCAAGATTTGCTCTAGGGCATACAATAACAAAAGAGAATGTCTCCATTTTTGATTTCCTTTCCTTTTCCTTTATCATCCCTTTGTGGACATAACGGACCAAAATTGCCAACTGCTCCTTCTTAGGTCTTTAGTTTCATCAACTAAAATAGAAACGTACTTGGCTTCCTTTACTTCGCTGATTATTGTGTTCCTGATCTTTTCTCCTATAACTCTGACCATATCATTCTGAGCCTCTGGGGAAGAATAATGTCCATACCTGCGATCATCCTCTTTTCACATTCTTGTCAGTCCAAAAGTTCTAGAAAATGTCCCTTGTTTTCAGAATTATCTTGTTTGTTGTGCCCACGGAAAGGGAGCCCCTGTCGCCCTATAAAGGATGTTATTTTTAACAGGGATTTAACGTGCGCCCGGTTCTCCTGCACCTCCTTCAACCTATTTGAACCTATTTAACTTGCAATAGAGTCCTTACGTCTGCAGATCACTTCCTTAAATTCTCCCCACGCCAGTAGGCCTACAGCATTTCTGTGTCTCCTGCTGTCTTGATGGTGCCATATTCTTTGACATGTTCCTCCAGCATGTTTATCCTGTGTCTATGAAAACACGCTGCCCTGCCCTGTCCCCTGGTAGGGTCGAGGCCCCTCCAAAGTGACGGCATGCGGAACAGAATATTGTATCTTGTTTAACTGAATATTCAACCCAGTCATGGTTTTTAAAACGCACTGACATTAAAGTGTCTTCTACTCCTTATGGGGAACTGTGACAAATCAGTTTTACACCCACTGATATCCAGCATCGGTGGCTCTGCCTCTGTTGCTCCAGCGGTGGCTGCACTTTCACCCTGGCCTCCATTGCTGTGCAATTCAGCTTCACTTGGTCCAGGACCGGGTTCAAAAGATGGGGAGGACTGCCAAGAAGCCTGACCCGGCGGAATCTCCATGCCTGGAGCTTCATCACTAGCAATTAGCAGCATTGTTTACGCTGGTATTGTTGGTGCTCCCCAGGCCCGGGGGCTCATTAATTAAGTCACTCCCGTCGCCTCCTTTTCTTCTGCTTCCTTTACATTTTACTGTTATTTTACTAACTACAAACTTGAAACACAAGTATACAAAACAAATGTCTGCCACTTGAAAAAAACACGCCACTGCTGCTTGCTAATTAACAATAATGCATTGCACCTGTGCTGACCTGCAGAACCTGGGAATATACCATTTGTCAAGATAGGGGGAATACAAGTGTTGTGGAGAATAATACCTTGTGAAAGCGATTTTGTTCAAATTAGCATTTTTTGTTATTTTACTGTAATTTAATAACAGAATAATCAACGCTGATAGACATAGAGACATTCATGGATTTATTTAAAAAAGTTAATTGGATTTTTTCCCCTGGAGCCAAGGTATGGCAACTGCCATATCTTGCCATACACAATTGACGCCCCTGGCACTGTCAGAGAAAAATGATTTCACTGTGTTATAGGCATCATTTATTGTACTAACAATCCACCTCATTCACAGTCAAGTAGCGCACAAATAAGCATTTAGCTCAGGTTAAGGATTTCCGTTGCTGAGTCATTAAAGTGGCCCCTTACACTCTCTCTACACAATGTCTACCTCTGCATTCAATTACAGCTGCTGGCCACAAAACAACAGCACTCTCACAGAGTGGACGATAAGGCCAGAAAGCCAGTGACTTTGAAGGCATAAGATCATCTAAATGCAGGGAGCCGGAGTGTGCTCATGTCGGGTGAGAGGATAATTGAGCTCAGAGAAATTGTGATAAAATAGCCTTTAATCACTCCCAACAAGCTGGACATCATCACGTATCGGGGGTGGGGTGGGGGGGGAGGGCTTCTAGTGTGTGTTGCTGTGGAAATTACATGCAAATGGCCTCAGCACCAGCGCCTGTCTGTGAAGTCAGGACTGTAGAGGAATCCTCATCACTGTGTTTAAAGCAGCAACTCTCTGACTGCCTTCTTTGGCATTTTTCAGCCCAAGGGGCTTCTCTCATCCTATGAGGAAGGTAGTGCATGCACATCCGTGGCCCAGGTGCAAGACCTTGGTATATGTCCTGATGAAGATTTGATTCATCAAAACGTTGACGACGTAATGAAAATACAGCGGAGCTTTTTCAGCATTACCAGTGTGCAGACTCTATTTTCTTTTGTACTTCTCTTATCCTAAGTAGAACGTCTGGAGAGTAGGAATCCTTTCTGTAATCAGTTTAAAATCATGAGTCATACATAAGTAAATTATTATAATGTGTGTCATATACGTGTATATGCCAAAATAATATAAAATGGATAGTTTGAAGGATATAAACCATTTATGGTATCTATGACACATACAACAACCCTGTGTAAATGCCCTGTAATTTTTGCAAGGAACACATTCATTCATGGCTGGATGCAGGCTGATCAGGAAAAGGCAATTGCTTTCCTTTTTTTGGCCCGTTGCCTTATCGTCCATAACTGGAATTATCATAATTATTATTCAGCGGATAGAGGCATTGGCATCGTTATTAGTAAAATCAGACAAGCTCAGGTATACAGGGCACTGGACTGAATGGCACATCGTGCCCCTTTCCTTGGCATGCTCTTCTTCCAAATGTCAGAGAAGCAGACTTTCTTTTAATATAGGCTTAAAACGGATCTCTTCTCTATGCATTATGGCCTGCTTATGATTTGAGTGCATTATTTGTCACAACCCTAGAGTCAGATTTGTGTTAATCATTTGTGTTTATATTTGTGTATTGTGCATTAACACACAAATTGCCTAGAGAGAGTGGGTCGACGGTGGAGGCGCACTGTTGCTCCAATCCACAGCAGTTACAGCAGTGTCTAACATTCAAAATGGCCATAAGTCTGATGTTCAGGCCGCTATGCGGCCTGAACATCAGGAAGTCACAATGTGTGATTACAGATGGATGTTGTGGTTTACATATTAATGCATGTAATGGTAATAAGGTAAAATCGTTATGCCATTGTGTCCCAGCCCCATTATTTTTCGATCCCTGGTATCACTCGACAACACACCAAAAGATACCACAACACGCACGCATGCGCACACAAGCACATACACACACACACACACACACACACACACACACACACACACACACACACACACACACACACACACACACACACACACACACACACACACACACACTGAACAGAACGCAGGTGCATCACACAATGTGTCAGTCTGTCTATTCAGGCATTGGTGAATACAACTCAAATGAAGACATTTCCTCTTCTCCTTGAACAGTCTAACACGGTCTAACAATGCCAGAGCTGTTCACCGCTTCCATTGGAACACAAGTAATTGTTTTCCTCCATATCCTGAACATAACAGTTTGGCAGTGGTGGAAAAAGTACTCAAATGTTTTACTTAAGTAAAAGTATCAATACTGCAATGTAGAAGTGCTCTGTTACAAGTAAATGTCCGGAATTCAAAATGTACAAAAGTATTGGTATCAAAATGTACTTAAAGTACCGAAAGTAAAAGTACTAAAATGTTTGAAAATAGCAGATCTACAAGCTCACAACAAGCTTGTGAGCCTAGGTACAAAATAGGGCTAAAGTGGTTTATGCATGTTTTATAATGTAATCATTTATATCTGCAAAGTAACTAGTAACTCAAGTTTTCAAATAATTGTAGTGGAGTAAAAGTACAATATTTGCCTCTGAGATGTAGTGGAGTAGAAGTAAAAGTATAGAAAATTGGAAATACTCTGGTAATGTAAAAGTACCGACAAATTTTACTTGAGTAAATGTACTTAGTTACTTTGCACCACTGCAGTTTGGGACGTACAAGGTTTGCAACTGACAGTGACAATGTAGTGTTTTTTCTCATGATGTGTTTTGTCTAATGCTATTGAGACTGAGACAGTAACCTAATATAATTTCTTCACACAGATGAGGCACCGATCCTAGCAATTTAGCTGGAATTGTATGTGATGACATTGAGCTCAACAAACGCAGTCATGTGGCACCAAGAGGAACGACTGTGACTGTGAGATGGTGAACATGTCCTCATTGTCTGGCAGTGGTACATTATTGTTACGTATCAACAGTGGTGGAAAAAGTACTCAATTTTTTTTGAAAATATAGAAATATTGTGAGACACGAAAAAGCACATTTGTTTCCACCTACCAGTTGGTGCAGTTTAATGCGTGGCTACAAATGCAAAGTGTTTTTGTGTGGCCAGAACATATCACAGTCAGTAAGAATGCAGTGGGTGGATAGCACTAGAACTCTAGGCTGTAGCATCCCACAGCCTAGAATCAAAATCACTTTTCACCTAACTATTTCAGAACAGACGTCTATTTTCTGTGTTTGCTCAGGGTCCCTCTGTGAAATCTCACTTGCCATCTGAAATATCTGTTCTGGGCCAAAAGAAAAATGAATAGAGGTAACATTATCCATTATGTTGTCTGAAGGAGAAGCGCGCTCCGCAAAGCCCCGTCTCTCAACCATCTTTATCATGTTGATGGAAAGTGACAGCTCTGTATTGCGTTTGACTAACAGCCCACCGGCAGATGAACTGAAATAACAAATATCAATCTTTCAATAGCGACAATAGACACAGGGGCGATCGAGCAAATGTGAGAGTGTGATGTGATGTGGCGTTAGTCTTCCCCCAGCGGCGCAGTTTCTTTCTTTTTTGATTTGAACCCCGCAACACGCTGTCAGGCTGTGTTTAGCGGCCTAGGTGCCCGGACCGCTACGCCAGCAGTCGGGGCCAGCGGCACTGTTTCTGTTTCGTTCAATAATTTTTTATTTATTGACCTTTATTTATTCAGGGTAATCCATTGAGAGCACGCTCTCTTTTGCGAGGACGCCCTGAGTACAGCACAATATACAATACAAAGCAATAAACAGTGAAGTAAGATATAGTTAAATATAGAAAAACATTAAAGAAAAATAATAATAATAATAATACAGAGAATGCAACATGATGACACAGTGGGAATGCAAAACAGGTACACTCTTTACGTAATACCTCATCGAGAAGAACCTTAAAAGACTCTATGGAGATCAGATTATCCAGTTGCAGAGAGACCTGGAGTTTATTCCATTTGCCAGGGGCATAAAATAAAAAAGCTGATTTTCCTTGTTCACTATTCATTCAAGGAATTTTAAGAGAAATGTAAGCTTGTGAGCGTGTGTGATATCCCGTAGGATTGGTGTTTAAAAAATAAGATAAATACAATGGGAGCTTGCCACACAGGGCCTTATAAACAAATAAAACACAATGTTGTTCTCTACGAGTGGCGAGAGAAGACCAACCTAGTTTTTTATATAAAGTACAGTGATGAGTATAAAAACCATCACCGGTGATGAAGTGTAATGCACTATGGTACACTGCATCGAGAGGTTTTAGTATGGATAATGAGGTATGCATGTACAGCACATCTCCATAGTCAAATACAGACATAACTACAGCTTGAACAATCATCCTTCTGTTAGAGAGGTAGAAGCAAGCCTTATTTCTGTATAGGAAACCAATTTTCCACCTTAGTTTTCTTATTAGCTGTTCAATATGAATCTTGTAAGAAAGCTTCACGTCTAACCAAATGCTGAGGTATTTGTATGATGTAACAAACTCGATTTGTTCACCATCAAAAGTACGATAGCCTAGAGAGGCATTTGTATTTAAGGCTTGTGTGAACAGCATACATTTAGTTTTGCTCAAATTTAAGACCAACTTGAGTTTTAATAGAGCTAATTGGAACTTATTAAAAGCGGACTGAAGGTTAGCCATGGCTAGATCGATTGAGGGGGCAATACTGTACAAAATTGTGTCGTCCGCATAGTAATGGACGTCGCATTGTGGAGTGGGAATTATTATATTGTTTATATATATGGAGAATAAAAGAGGGCCCAGTATGGATCCTTGGGGGACACCTTTGTCGGTTACCAGGTAGGTTGAACTGGAACCATCAGCGACTACTCTCTGTGTTCTCCCTGAGAGGTAGTTTGAGAACCAGCGGATTGAGAGTGCGTTTAATTTGGTATGAGAGGCCTTCACCATAGGGGATAGGGATCTCGGAAACCAGGTTATGGATATGACCTGAAGGGGCCGTATTGGCAGCCAACCTGTCAAATAGATGTCCAGATGAAATAAAATGATGGTTAAAAGCTGTACACATATCTGGTTTATTTAAAAACATAATTTTAATTATATATTATATAATTATTTACAATAATGACCTGCCTGTGATGAGATACAGACCAACCAGTCCACTAGTTACACAGAACCTGGTGGAATATGACTGGTGGAATAGATATAGGAGGGGGAAATGGTTGCTAGGAGGGAGATGTGGGTGCTGGGAGGGAGAAATGGGTGGAAGGACATCTGGAAACATGCTGGAGTCCGTGGTGGAGAAGGGAAGAAGGGAGGCAGTGGTGGATTTTTTTTAAACTTTCAATACTGCAATGTAGAAGTACTCTGTTACAAGTAATAGTCCGGAATTAAAAATGTACTTGAGTAAAAGTACAAAGGTATTGGTATCAAAATGTACTTAAAGTTGTAAAGTACTCATTATGGAGACTGTCCCGTTTCACAAGTTTTCAAATGTATAAAACTAGAAGTTCGGCCCACGCAGCGCCCACTTGGCAGCGCCCCCCCCCCCCCCCCCCCCCCCCCCCCTCAAAAGAAAATATCGTTTGGGGGTACAAAATCATGAAAAAAAAAAAGGAGGTCCTAAGAAGGACCCCCCACTATATATTACATAAAATTGTGTTGCAGATTAAAGCTTTTCATAGATGTTGGATTCATTTTAATGTGTATTTTCAGACATTTAATGACTTAAACCAGGGGTTTTCAACCTTTTCAGGCCAAGGACCCCCTAACTGAGAGAGAGATGAAGCAGGGACCCCCACTATATATTACATAAAATTGTGTTGCAGATTAAAGCTTTTCATAGATGTTGGATTCATATTAATGTGTATTTTCAGACATTTAAAGATTTAAACCATCAATACTTCACTCTGTACTTGGTCTGCTCTTTTTTCCCTCTTTGCCAAAAATAGCCGATCTACAAGCTCACAACACCTCGCCCTGCGAGGCGTTGTGAGCTTGGATCGGCTATTTTCGGCTAAAGTTGTCCTTAGAATAGGGATGCTAGGGTTCAAGTGGTTAATGTAAAAAACAATGATCCTTTCACACAGAGATTTGGCACACCCCCTGTAGCAACTCTGAGGACCCCCTAGGGGTCCCGGACCCCCTGTTGAAGACCCCTGCTTTAACGGGCTAATTAGGTAGCATTGATGACATTTACCAGACTAACGTTCATACAGGTTGTTGGTAGGATGTGTAACATAGCCGTTTCAGTCACGACAACAGCGTTAGCATTAACCGCATGCGAACGCCACTTGTTCGTTAGCTTAGCTACACGCTAACGGCTCATTATAGGCAGCGCTTGGCTAATAGTCATGTAACCCAACTAACGGCAACACAGTAATGGACATAAACATTCACATACATGCTTTAGACACTATTAGCAGGCTGCATTAACAACCAGCAGCAACAGAATCCAAGTTGCAGGCCACGTTACCAGCTAATGCTGTGTGTGTGTACGATGAGGGCAGTGTTGACAACTCTGGTGAAGGGGACGTAGGGAATCATGGAATGTGGCCCAAGTTGGTGTTGCCATGTTCTTCGATTGTAAGCGGTTTAGGGGCAATTTTGGTGGTGGTGTGTTGGCGTTGGTTGTGGAAGTGCAGGTGGGTTGGGGGACGCGTTGCGAGCTTGTGGATCTGCTGTTTTCCAAGAGGTAATGTATATGTGTGAAGGCGCTTCGTTTGTTGCTTGTAGGGCGCGCTTCATGGGACCTTGTGTTCATGTTTTTCATGAAGCTGGTTGCTTGTTGCTCGCGCACAATCTGGCAACACCGGTGAAAGACGACATGGGTGAAAGACGAATGGCACAGAGAAAGTGCGAGTCCACGCATGCGCAGTGCGCAGTGCGCAGTTTTTTATTTTTTACAAACCAATTACTTGCGCATGCGCCTGCATCCCAATTGTATTATAAGATGTATAACTAGAAAAAGGTGCTCCTCGGAGCACAGGTCTACGCCAGGTCAGGTAGGTTATTATGAGCCAGCAATGTTCGGAATTCGCCAATCAGGATGGAATATAACAAATCGGACGGAACCATCTTGTTCACTTGACTATAGAGATAATGTGTACCGATTTGCATGATGTTTGGACACATTTTTTAGGAGTAATATTGTGACAAATTATATTATTATATGTATCTGCTTGATCTATGGATGTTATTGTATCTGATTGATATGTAACATTAAACTGTGAGAAATGTGGACATTTCCTATTCACGTGAGGGGTAATGGGTCTGGGTGCTGTGGGTGATTGGAACATTGGTGCTACCCGACTTTACAAGTAGAGGGTGTGGCACGGGGGGAGGGGAGGACAGACAAACCTGCGTATCAGAAGCAACGGGTGGAATTGAGAGATCTCCTGGGCGCCAGTGTTACTAGTTTAGGTTTTCGTTTTTCACTAAACAGTAAGCTGCAGCCAAGAAGCAAGGAATAGCGAGCCCAACGGAAGAGGAACGAGTCGTTGCTGCTGTGGGGGTTACAATCGCTGGATTTATGAACAAACCGCCGGTCACCGAGAGGATCCTGACGGAGCCGTGGGTGAGATAAGTCCATATTTCTGTTCCTGTGGATTACAAATTATGGGGTACCCCGAACTTTAAGTTATCTTCGCACTGCGTCGTGCGGAAGATCGTTATCGTTTCATTTGGATATAAGGACTAATAGACTTACTCGAGAGCGTGGGATGAAGAGGCCGTTTGGACACTAACACGTGAACTGTTGTTATTGTTTGAAGTGTCGGTCTGCGGTGACGTTCAACCTTACGTCCGAGAAGTTTTGTTGGTCATGTTTGAATGAGATTGTGATCTGAGGCGTTCCGAAGGACATTGGGAATTGTTTGGGTTGGGAGGGGATGAGTGAAAGACTTGTGGATTCATGACTTGTTTTTTTATTTATTTCATTTGTTAGGGAAAGAGACAGGGACAGTAGTTAAAACCAAGAGGTGTATTATTATTTACCATTTTGATTCATCAATCGTTATTTTTGTGGCTTTATTATATTAGTTAAAAACCTGCCGATCCCATTGTTTTTCCTTTAGTTAATAGTTTTCCTTTCAGAGAAAAAGGCCGATTGTTACAATATAAAAAAGAAAAATCAGCCTCCTGGTGGCGCTATAATAGGGCAATGTTAAAGGGGTGGCATTTGTTCCTCAACGTAGTGCGCATGTGCGTGCAAGGTTTCACCGCAATCGAACTCTGCGTTCATGATTTGCGGCATTTTGATCCAAACGGGCCACTCCTGCAAAAAATGTCAATTTTAACCAATCAGGATGGAATATGAAAACTCAAACAGATCCGTCTTGATCACATGACTATAGAGATCATGTACCGATTTGAGTGAAATTTGGATAAAATCTGAAGGCTTAATATCAAAAAGGTGTTTTACATAAGTCGGCCTCCTGGTGGCGCTATAAAAGGCAAATGTGAAAAATGCAGGGCAAAGGTTTTTCCTTGGCCTCTAGAGAGTGTGCATACAAAGTTTCACACAGATCGGTCCAATTATAGGTAAAAACACGAATTGGCATGTTATACCGCCACTATGAGGCTGATTTGAAAATTTTCAAGTGGCATTTCTTCCTCGGCCTAGTGGGAATGTGCGTGCAAAATGTCACGGAAAGTGCATGCTGTGTTCATGATTTGAGGCATTTCGTTCAAAACGGAGTACTCCAGCAAACTTTGGAAGGCAATTTTCGTCAATCACGATGGAATATGAAAAATCTGAAAGACCTGTTTCGTTTTATGACTATTGTTACGAACATTCAGGGCATACTCACCCATACTCGCCTAGCCCCATAAATGGAGACAAAGTCTGACAGTATAGAATAGCTAGAAAAGGAGATTCCTAAAACATACCTAGCTCTGACATCAGAACACTCCTTCTAGAAACCCCATATACGGAGATAACCGGAACCATCCAGGACTGACATCATAGTCCCCGGTTTGGGCATGACAGAAATAGCCAGCTCCATATGTGGGAATGCCTGACACCACCTGACATCACCGCCGTGATGTCAGGAGCCACCCTCAGTGGTATAAAACAAGCCGTATGTCAGGGTTGAACTAATCTCATCATCGGCATTAGACCCAGTCTTAAGCCTTCCAGAGTGAACAACATAGACCCAATCAGGAATAGCTCATCAGACAATCCAGTGTCCTCGGCGACGCTCGAAGATCATCTTAACTCTCTCCAGAGTAGCAGGAGATTAGCTGGCCTTACAACCCAGTTAATCACGGATGGCATATTCAGGACGACTAGCTGGCCTTACAACCCAGCTAGGCCTTCACAGTGGCTCTTGAGTCCGGTTCTAAACAATCAGCCGATTATAAGTGTTTCATTGGTCCTTCTACCGGAGAGCCGGATTCAAGGCTTACTGTGGGGGCAACATGCCAAAAGTCACAAGGAAAAGGAAACACCAGGGGTGCCCATCACCTGGCTTGAGCGGCCGTCCCCTCGGGCGACCCGCTCAAGGCAGGGTTCCTCCGCGACCGATCAGGGTTCGGCACGCAGGAGACGCCGCTCGAGGCCTGAACGACGGTCCCATAGGGCGACCCGTTCAAGGCAGAGCTCATCAGTGACCGATCAGAGTTCGGCACGCAGGGTAAGATACTCGAGGCCTGAACGGCGGTCCTATAGGGTGACCCGTTCAAGGCAGAGTTCCAGTTCCTCCACGACCGATCAGGGTTCGGCACGCAGGAGACGCCGCTCGAGGCCTGAACGACAGTCCCATAGGGCGACCCGTTCAAGGCAGAGCTCATCAGCGACCGATCAGAGTTCGGCACGCAGGGTACGATACTCGAGGCCTGAACGGCGGTCCCATAGGGTGACCCGTTCAAGGCAGAGTTCCAGTTCCTCCACGACCGATCAGGGTTCGGCACGCAGGAGACGCCGCTCGAGGCCTGAACGACGGTCCCATAGGGCGACCCGTTCAAGGCAGAGCTCATCAGCGACCGATCAGAGTTAGGCACGCAGGGTACGATACTCGAGGCCTGAACGGCGGTCCCATAGGGTGACCCGTTCAAGGCAGAGTTCTACAATATATAATACTACAACAGCACTGCACCGTACCTAATTATCCAACCTCCGGGAAGGAACCTCATCCAACTGTCCTCATGGGGCAGCGGGCTCATCACTACCACATAAATAAACCTCATCTGAATGTCCTCATGGGGCAGCGGGCTCATCACTACCTCAAGTAATGTATGATGGGTCAAAACAGACAAAGACGGAGACACAGGCATAGGCGAGGAAATGTTCTCTTTGGATGTATTCCCACAGGAAATCCGTGGGGCGGCGTATGCCAGAGAACGTTCTTGGATTTTTAACGTATTTCCACGGGAAATCCGTGGGGCAGCTGTTACGAACATTCAGGGCATACTCACCCATACTCGCCTATCCCCATAAATGGAGACAAAGTCTGACAGTATAGAATAGCTAGAAAAGGAGATTCCTAAAACATACCTAGCTCTGACATCAGAACACTCCTTCTAGAAACCCCATATACGGAGATAACCGGAACCATCCAGGACTGACATCATAGTCCCCGGTTTGGGCATGACAGAAATAGCCAGCTCCATATGTGGGAATGCCTGACACCACCTGACATCACCGCCGTATACCACCCTCAGTGGTATAAAACAAGCCTCAGTGGTATAAAACAAGCCGTATGTCAGGGTTGAACTCATCTCATCATCGGCATTAGACCCAGTCTTAACCCTTCCAGAGTGAACAACATAGACCCAATCAGGAATAGCTCATCAGACAATCCAGTGTCCTCGGCGACGCTCGAAGATCATCTTAACTCTCTCCAGAGTAGCAGGAGATTAGCTGGCCTTACAACCCAGTTAATCACGGATGGCATATTCAGGACGACTAGCTGGCCTTACAACCCAGCTAGGCCTGCACAGTGGCTCTTGAGTCCGGTTCTAAACAATCAGCCGATTATAAGTGTTTCAACTATAGAGATACTGTGTACTGATTTGCGTGATGTTTGGACAAAATCTGTAGGTGTAGTGTCAAGAAATGTGTTTTGCACAAATCGGCCTCCTGGTGGCGCTATAACAGGCCCATGTGAAAAATGTGGGGCAGAGGTTCTGCTCTGGCATCCAGGGAGTGTGTGTGCACAGTTTCACTGCAAGCAAGCAACGGTGGCGGAGATTAGCTGTACACAGACAGAAGACATAATGACGGACACACAGACACACGGACGGACGGACAGGGGGTAAAACATACTCTCTCGCCATGCCTTTCGGCCTGGCAGAGACAAAAATCTTTTGAAAATACTGCAGCAGATCTACAAGCTCACAATGCATCGCATGTGAGCTTGTAGATCGGCTATTTTCAAACGGCCGAAATGTAAATAGGGCTGAAGTGGTCAATATTCTGTGATAATAATCAAAATCTCTGAAGTAACTAAACTAGTAACTTAAGTTTTCAAATATTTGTAGTGGAGTAAAAGTACAATATTTACCTCTGAGATGTACAGAAATTTGGAAACACTCCAGTAAAGTAAAAAAATAATCCTCAAAAATTGTACTTAAGCACAGTACTTGAGTAAGTGTACTTAGTTACTTTACACCACTGGATGGAGGGGGACGGATGAGGAGCGATTGGTGGGATAATGACACAGATATGGAGGAGCTGGGGAGAGAAGGTGTGGGTTTGTTTATTCAGGTGTTGTTGGCCATGCGAGCCAGTGCTGGAGATTTAAATGAGTCCCATACAGTAGCTGCCTCCACTCCATACTAATGGAAAAGCATCAGTCATGATAAATATCAGTCACCGCAGATAAATAACATCACACTGACTGCATGCCGTGGTAACACTTTCTCCACCAGCAGGCGTGTGTGCGTGTGTATGTGTGTGTGTGTGTGTGTGTGTGTGTGTGTGTGTGTGTGTGTGTGTGTGTGTGTGTGTGTGTGTGTGTGTGTGAGTGTGAGTGTGTGTGTGTGTGTGTGTGTGTGTGTGTGTGTGTGTGTGGGGGGGGGGAGTGTGCGTGTGTGTGCGTTTGTGTGCGTGCATGTGCGTGTGTCCTTTAACAAGGAGCACAAGCAAGTTATTTGTGACTATGGAAGTTAGATTACGGGAAGGACACCAACGTAATTTTCTCTATCCAGCAATTCCAGCTGGCAGATGTGTCGCACTGGGTGGCAAACTGCAGCGGGAAGTTCGATGAAATGCATTTCAGTCTATGAGAGCCAGCTGGACCAGCTGAAGAACAAACACTATTTCTGAACTTTCCTCTTCTATCCCCGATTTGTTTCCTCTGAAAGTGCTGACATTTTGACTGTTGAGTTAATAGAGCCTGCCTGCTTGCTCAGGGGATAAATTGAATCTTGACCATCAGGTCAAAATCCGTGTCAGATCCTGTGTCTAGGCGAGACATGACCTTTGACACGTTCTAAATGTCTCAATAGAAGAGCAGGGAGACAAACTACACCCCCCCCCCCAATTATAAGTTATATTGTATTAACATACTCTACCACATATTGGACAAAATTACATTTTATGAATAAAAAAAGACTGCGGAGGATGTATGCCTACTTATAGCTTCTACTGTAAGTCACAGTGAATAACACAAGCTGAAATTGTAAAATCATATTTTGGACAAAATTTGTAACCGACCTGAAAATGCATTTTCTGTTCACTAAAGAGCTGGAGAGACATGGAGACCCATGTTACCGAGCAAACACTCTGCATGGCAATGATTTCTATCAGAATATAGAGCTTTAACTTTTTAACAATATTTTTTAGTTTTTGTGAACAACACCTGAAAAGCGTCTCTTCAAACCCATCTCCTCCTGAGGTATTAAAGTCTCTTTTAAGTCCTGTGTGAGGTGGTTCCTGCTTTCTATGGCGTGTACTGAAAGGCTGTGTGTACTGGTGGTACAATTGTTCATTACTGTGACTCTGTGTGAGTTGAATCAGAAGAAAAATTTGAAAAATACACTCATAGCACCGTGTACTGCAGTATATCAGTAGTACTAACATCATGTTTGCTATGAGAGCAGGTCTGTGGTTTATCCCAGCACAATTCTAACGTGCAAAAAGCAATCTAGAAATGCATCATGGTATGGGGAATGGTAAACCACAGCGGTCGAGGTGTTGCTCCGTTAAGCAGAGCAGGACCACAGACCAGCTGGGACGAGTACTGAACCATCCTGGGTGGAACAGTAATCCATTAAGACCGGGAACGCATCTGTGTGTCATTTTTTTTTCCTTGGGCTAATCAAAAATAGCGGATCTACAAGCTCATAGCGCGGCATTTTTTTGCAAATCTTTGAATATATATATTTTTAACTAAAATATTTGCTTCTAGGGGGATTCTAATGTCTTCTAAATCCAATTTTTTTTTTAAATAAAAATATGTTGCTATTATCAGTGGTTCTCAAACTTTTCCATGTCAAGGACCCCCAACATTATATGAATTTTGGCCACGGACCCCCATCTCAAAATATTGTGTTAAAGGGACCCCCCAGAAGTTGTAACAGAGTCAAAAATGTTCGCTACGGAAAAACAGATATTGAAAGATTTGCACACATTTTCACGAAAAAAAAAGAAAAAAGAGCTACAAGCTCATAGCGCGGCACTCGGTGCTGCGCTATGAGCTTGTAGATCTGCTATTTTTGAATAGCCAAAGAAATCTTAAAATGACGCAGATGCGGTCTCGGTCTGAAAGGGTTAAGTGCGCTGACACCACCATACATCAGTTACCCTGCAGCGCCATCATTGAAATGGTTCCCATGCAGGATGGCCTGCTATTTGTATCACACTCATGACTGTATAAGGATGTGATTGGTGGTAGTTATTAAAGTTAGGGTAAGTGATTTTTTTTTTTGTTAAAAGGGTAAAGCTCTATATTGTGCTAGTAATCATTGCTATAGTGTGTTCGTTCAGTAACATGGGTCTCCATAGTCTCTCCAGAATGAACAGAAAATACATTTACATTTGACAACATTTCCACCAATCAGGAGAGAGTACCCATTTATCACCTTCATTTTTGTAGTATTCCAGTTCTCTATCCCGATTAGATAACATTGGTATCCCGACCTGAAAATGCATTTTCATGTTCAATAAAGAGCTGGAGAGACTCCTGTTACTGAACAAACACTCTATAGCAATGAGTACTATCAGAATTTAGAGATATTTAGGTTAAGACTTTGACAGGGGCCATTTTCAAATTGCAGCCTCCTGAAGGTGTATCTTTAGGGCAGTTTTGAAAGTGAGTAGGGTTTTACACTCCTTTACTCCTTTTGGTAGGGCATTCCACATTTTTGTTGAATAGCATGAGAACGAGTTCATTCCCTTTGTTGAGCCAAATCTGGGTTGAACATGATCCGTGGAGCTGCCTCTGGTGTTATGATCGTGGACTTCATTTACGTTTTGGAAGTATTTTGACAAATACAGGGGGATCCCAATGTTGTGCCGAATCTTGTAGACCAGGCCCATAGCAAGTTGCTGTACTCTGTCTTCAACCCTGAGCCATCCAACCCTAGCAAAGTGAGCTGGGGTTAGATGGGTTGTGTGGTTGAGGTCAAGCCTTACTAGTTTGTTTTGGGATGTTTGGAGCTTATTTTATGGCCTTGGTGGTGTTGTGATACTATGAGGAGCATGCATAATCAAAGTGACCTTGTATGAGGGCCCCTGCAACAATCTTCAAGGTATTCTTGCTGACTATGGGGGAAATCCTATACAAATAGCGTGTTCTTTGGTTGACCTTCTTGATCACTCTTTCGGTGGGTGGGTTGATATCTGTTCTGTCAACACTTACAAAAGGAGAATTTCGCCCTAGGCGTTTCCTTACCTTTATTTGAGGTCGTTATCTCATCATAAGAGTGGTCCAAGACCCCCAGTTTATAACGAGCGATGTTATGATTTCGGGGACCCTGCCCCCAGCAGCTTCTTTAGAGTCTTTAGTTCTAGGCTAAATCCGGTTATTTCTGTCGCTCTAATATAGTTTGTCTGAAATCACGTTTGAAATCTCGTCTCGATCCCGTGGAAGGCGGAAGTATCACAAGACGAGATTTAAAACGTGATTTCAGTTAAATTAGATTTGTAAACAGTAACGGCGCCCATGTAGCTTTAGCACTGTACCGTCATCAGACGGACCACACACGACAGATATATACAAGAAAAAACTATTTTGTGGCTTGTATGATGTTATGAGTGGAGAGGAGAGGAGGTTGGGGAGGAGGAGGGAGTTTGATCACTGACAAGCTGCAGTAGAGGAAGCGATCTGCTTAAAACAGTGATCTGCTTAAAAAGGCAGCTTAGAATGAACGGAATGAGGACTACGGGTGTATGTGTTAGCTTTCAGAGGAAGGGTGATTGAGTGTGGCTGAGTGTGGGAAACGCCTGACTGTCGACACTGCCTGAACTATGTATTCCACTCCATTATTCAATTATTGATTCATTGATTTATTGACTTTATTAACAGTTTGAAAAAAAAAAAGCACATAAAGTACAGTTTAAACCATTAACCCTTCCATTGTGTTGGGTAATTTTTGACCCGTTTTCAAGTTTAAATAGGTAAAAAGGTACCCTTTACATTTTTTTATTGGAACAAGGCTTCATGATATCCTCAGAAATAACCATTTTAACGCAACAAAATTATTTATCATCATTCTAATTAATTCTGATGATGGTCTCTATAAAAAGTGTTTTTTTTTTTTTAATAAATACTTTTTATTTTGTAACCCTTATTTTTCACCCGGTGCCATTTTCCTGGGCGCTACACTCCCCTCACCAGCCTAGGGAGGCCAGGGCTGAGCTCATGCCTCCTTCAATGCTTGAGAGCCAACTGACGTTCTTGTCACCTGACAGGGGGGAGTTTCCCTGGTTGGACGTAGCGCGTGGAAGGAACACGTTATTCCAACCAGTTCCCATCTCCTCCATCAGGCGCCCCGGCTGTCATGGGGGAGGCGGTATAGCGACCAGGATTACTCCATGTTTTTGTGAGGGTATTAACTACCCTGAGAAACACGGGAGAACATGCAAACTCCACACAGAGTAGGCCCTTTCGCCAACCCCACCTAGGGTATGGGCGCTGATGACGCGGAGGAGAAGAAACTCCCCGGCGGGAATCAAACCCAGGACCTTCTAGATGTGAGGCGACAGCACTACCGACTGCGCAAAAAAAAGTGACAATTGTGGTGTTAGGGTCCGAAATGACCCGGCAGAGAAGTGTGGCTCAATTGTCAACATTCAATGTTTATATGTTTGAGAGTGAGAGAGACTTGCCCTCAATTAGCATTTGCTATCAGCAGTAAAATAAAGTTTGAGTTTATGAAAAAGAAATGACTTTTTACCTTCTATGGTATACGGGTAAAAAATGACCCTAACACACCAAGTGTCACTGTTTTTAATACTATTAAAATGTTTTAAAGTTAAAAAGCTAAAACAAGTATTTTGTTATTATTATTATTTTTTTTAAGTGTGTTCTAATGTTCCATTATAGCTAGATAACATCATTATCCATTGTCTTCATTATAGGAAATGTAATGAGTGAATTTTAACATTTTTACAATTGAAAACTAGATATATTGAAAGATGAAACCCTAACCTTAACCCAACATAATATTTTTAAGTGTTTCCATGGATATGAATGCATAACAAGTCATTTATGAGGTGGGAGAAAAAAATTAATGAAAACAAATATTTTTTGAGTATTTAGGGCTGAAATCACGGGTCAAATTTGACCCGCTAACACCAAAAGTGGATGCAGGTTTCTAACACAATGCAAGGGTTAAGACCGGGAACACGTCTGTGTCATTTTAAGATTTATTTGGCAATACAAAAATTGCAGATATACAAGCTCATAGCGCAACATCGAATTATGAGCTTGTAGTTCTGCTATTTGTTGGAACAACATATTTTGAGATGGGAGTCCGCGGCCAAATACATATAATTGTGGGGATCCTTAACATGAAAAAGTTTGAGAACCACTGATTATAGCAACATAAGTGTTTTAAAAAAACTGTTAGGATTTAGAAGACATTTGTAGAATCCCTAGAAGCAAAGATTTGAGTTACAAATGTTCGCTTAATATATATATATTTTCAAAGATCTTTCAAAATTGTCAGGATTTAAAAAAAAATAGCAGATCTACAGAGTGCCACGCTATGAGCTTGTATATCTGCTGTTTTTGAATAGCCAAAGTGTAAGATAATGGTTAAAGTGGCTAAAATGACAGACGCGTTCCCGGTCTTAATGAGTTAATATACAAATACAATGCTAAAAGGATTGAACCCAAGAAAGCACTATGGCTTGTTTCCATTGGGGTCCTGTAATTTCATTGAGCTATGCTAATTTGGACAGCATTCGATTTATGTTTCAACAGCACAACATATCACCGCAAGCACACTACTGTGTCAATATACTGATACCTACTGCTTTCAAAGACAAGCTGGCATCATGCTGACAAACCTTCTCATAGAACTCTGCCCACAGGCCTGCCTCCTCAATGCAACCACAAAGTACACCCTGGAGCGTCTGTTTACAGAGAGAATAGGAGATTCCAGGGGAAGGTGACTAAACATTGGTGATGTGTTGCCCTGGAGCAAAACACACCATGAAATTGCCTGATTGCCCAGACTGTGTACATGTATTGATGCTGTTATTTAGAGATAAACAGAGAGACAGACACAACCCTGTCTGTTATTTAGAGATAAACAGTCAGCAGTGGTGGAAAAAGTATACTCCAATATTTTACTTAAGTAAAAGTATCAATACTGCGATGTAGAAGCACTCTGTTACGAGTAAAAGTCTGGAATTCAAAATTGACTTGAGTAAAAGTACAAAAGTATTGGTATCAAAATGTACTTAAAGTATCAAAAGTAGAATGTGCTCATTTTGCAGAATGTTTTCAAATGTAATTTTTATTATAAAACATCTTTTGAAATAGCAGATCTACAAGCTCACAAAATTGTATTTAACTTTCCCCCCAAAATTGGGTAATTTTATCATCTACTCAGGCTTTTTTGGGAGTTAAGTTGCTTGATTCAGTATTTAGATATTTGATATTCATTTTATCAGTCACGCACCCTTCATATACAAACCCTTTGTAACTTCAAACTCCATTTTAACCATGTTAGATTCATCGGAAACACCCGTCCTTGGTTCTGGTGACTGATATTGTCCTTCTAATACATGGGTAGAGTAGTCTTTTTCCAATTACTTTTTTATATTTTTTGGGGAAAATGAAAAACATTTAATGCAATAACAAAGCAAAATAAAATAAATGGAAAAAGTAATAAAAAAACACGGCCCCCGCACATATTAGGAGGGCAGGATGAAGAACCAAGGACAGGTGTTTTTGATGAATCTAACATGTTAAAAATGTAGTTTGAAGTTATAATGGGTTTGTATAGAGAGTATGCACATGCATCACTTTTCCACTGGGCCACGCCCCCTCATCTAGGCTCGTTGGAAATCACTCAACGGTCCTGCGTACCACCTGTTTCTTAATTGCACATAATGCAGGAGGCAGTAGGACGGTGCGTTATGGAAAACGAGCGCTTCTAAACTCCAACACTTGCACCTGCACGGAATTTATTGATGGAAAGTAGCTCATAAAATGTCTGCAGTGGATTTTTAGCCTCTATAGGAAGGGTAAAATAAAATAAATATCAAATATCTAAATACCGAATCAAGCAACTTAAAAACTGTCTGGGGGGGGGGTCACAAAAGCCTGAGTAGATGATAAAATGACCCAATTTTTTCGGAAAGTGAAATATCCCTTTAGGTACAGTACTTAAGTAAATGTACTTAGTTACTTTACACCACTGACAGTCAGACAGATATAACCCTGTCTGCTATGTAGAGATAAACAGTCAGACAGACAGACATAACCCCAATCCAACATGGTTGGCAAAGGTAATGAAGAGACATCTCAAGGCATTTTAATTATGCTTGAAATGATTCAATAATATATGCAAATTTGCTGATGCAAACGTTGAGTACTTTGTGACGATGGAATGTGTGAATGCAGCCTCATAAATAACAAATATCACCCAATCAAATGCATTCAAGCGACACTAAAAAGATTGTGCCTTAACCCATTAAATCTGGGAACACTGTCATTTTAGATTTATTTAGCTATTCAAGCGAACATGTGTCAAATATTTTGTTCAACGGACCCCCCAGAAGCAACAATTTGAGTTACAAATGTTTGCTTTAAAAATATATATACAGTATTCAAAGATTTGAAATTTGCACAAATCTTCAAAAACATTCTAAAAATAGCAGATCTACAAGCTCATAGCGCGGCACCGAGTGCCGCACTGTGAGCTTGTATATCTGCTATTTTTGAATTGCCAAAGATATCAAAAATGACAGAGATGCGTTCCCAGATTGAATGGGTTAATTAAAAACGGCTGAATGAACTAAGTTGTTGTTCACAGAGAGGAGGAATAGCACCATAGAGAGAATGGAGAGCAGATGAAGCATTGTATAGTGCAGATAAATGATCTCTAAAGTCAGTTTGCCCACCGACGACCTGGTTCCCTCTGTCTCAAGATATCATAGCAGGAAAGGTTGCAAAGGTCGAACGCTCTGAATGTCAGATGTATATCTATACAGCTTTTGTTGTTTCCTGATCCTCAGCTAGTCAGTCACCCCCAGTCAGTGTGTGTGTGTGTGTGTGTGTGTGTGTGTGTGTGTGTGTGTGTGTGTGTGTGTGTGTGTGTGTGTGTGTGTGTGTGTGTGTGTGTGTGCGCGCGTGTGCGTGCACGTGTGTGTTTGTCTCTATGGTCGTACGACAATGTCGCAAAAATAGCTGATCCACAAGGGCACAACACTTCACTATGTGTGTTGTGAGCTTGTTGGACTGCTATTTTTTGCACATTTGTGTATTTTGTTTGGCAGAATACACAAATACGATCTGATCTCTTGTAGGCCTGTCCCCGACTAAGGATTTCTATAGTCGAATCTGATTGGCCAAATGTATGCAACAACAAAAAAATATATATATAATATATTTTTGGGGATTCTTTTTTTTGCATGATTTGACGGAGATTGGCAGTCGAATCAGTCTGATTCGACTGCCAATCTCTCAGTCGAATCATGCAAAAAAAGATGTTACGCAATAGAGGAATATTCCATTTGGGCTGTAGGGGTGCTTAATGTCTGATTTATCATATACTTGCTTGGTTTCTCCCAATAAATCATGATGTATATCCTATTTTTGGCAAACTATTAGTTAATTAATATAAGAAATTAGGCCAATCTCTCAGTCAAATAATGGGGGGAAAAAAGAAATTCGACTAAGTGATTGGCAGTCGACTCGGGACTCCGATTAGTCGACTATTCGAATAATCGAGGTCAGGCCTAATCTCTTGCAAATAACAGTCGGGACAGTCAGTCCTAAAGATCAGATTTAATAACACGTGGACAATAGGTCTTAAAGATCAGAGTAAATAACAGTGTGGACAGACAGTCATAAAGATCACAATTTGAGAAACAAATTAGATTTGCCTACTAACAGTCTGAACAGAACCTTACCCTCACTTATTGCAGTTTTGTGTCATGTATTTGCTTCTCTCTCGATGGATAATGTCTTTCATCCAGTATGACTTAGTATGACAAAGCGCAAGGTCACAGTTAGTGCCATGAGAGAAGAAATTATGGATATGTTTTAAAGTAATAACAAGTAGGCAACAAACCTGTAAACAGCCAACTAATTAAAATTGTACTCAACAAACACTATATGGGGCCAAATAAGTTGTATCATGGGGCTTAAATAGCAGTACTGGGAGTGAGATTTAATGAAGCTACATTGAGCTGAAATCCCTTCAGATCAAGTTAATCACCAAGTTTTATGTGCACACATCCTGGTGTGTGTGTGTGCGTGCGTGCGTGCGTGCGTGTGCACGTGTGCATATACACACGCTGGTGTAATGAGTTGAAGAAGTTCACCAGACTTCAGGAGCTGAGCTGAATCTAACATCTTCAAACGTGGCTCCAATTTTTCAACTCCAATAATGATGACAGGCTAAGTAAAGATAAACACCACTCACTGAAACTGAAGGAGAAATTATGTTTCAGCTTCACCCAGCTGATGGCTGCTCAGATGGTCATGATAGGGGCTTGGGGGGGGGGGGGGGGGAGTGTCTTGCCCAGGGACACCTCGACACATTAGACAGGGTAGACAAAAATAACAACAAGACAGTGGCGGAGCACAGTGACTGCATAAGCACAGTAACTGCACATACTTTTCAACTCCTTACACTTTTCTACTTATAAGCCCTCAGAAACAGCTGATGTAAGCTCCCGTGCACGGTGCAAACCTGGAGGCAATAAGTGCTGTGTTTGAGTCATGTATCAGCATTCATCAGACACTGTTTAGCCACATTATAGCATTCACACAGCTTATGGCTGCTGATGGCTTATAGTAAGGCAGGAAATTGATACCATAGTGCACTTGGTGATACAAGCGTGAAATTTGGCACAGATGACCTTCATATGACCCTAATTGATAATCAACCTCTGGCCACGCAGAATTCCTAAGATTTCAAGATGGCCACCACCAGTTTTCAAAATGGCTGCAACTGGGCCAATGTTTTGGACTATATCACTTTGCTGGGGCTTATTTTAATATATGAGAATATGTTCTGGAGGTATTTCTACCAAGTACGATAAAAAATAACATTAGATTCCAATATGGCGGCATGTTTTCCAATAGGCTGCCGATAAATTGCAGAAATGTGCATCTGCTTATGGTTTATCCACATGAGCTTGTAGTACATGTATTTGTATTAATTACCAAACACAGAATCCATTTATGGAACATTTGAAAGTGATTTATTAGCTTGGTAAAGCTTAGTGCTTACTTTTTGTTTTGTTATCAAGTCATTATAAACACATTCTCATTTACAATGGTGGCTGGGCAAGTGACAGGCCAGTGTACTAGCAACTGCAACCACAGAGGGGTGTGCAGATAAGTCCAAACTTAAAGCATTTGCAGTGTCCAGAACATGCTTTTTTACATCCACATCGTGTCAGCTTCTGGCATATTTTGGCAAACAGGACTGCACAAGAATGACTGGCCCCATATATGTCCTGCTTGGAATGCACTTCACTTGCATTCACTTCCTTGTAGGAACTACTTCTATGAAGTTCTATCATACATGAGTACTATGAACTCCTCAATGACTTGCATATGTTTATCATTTATTGCAACAGGTGTTGAACCTAATTTGGAGAAGTTGTCTGCCATGCTGACCTTTTCCCCTTTCCATGGAAGGACGAAACTGTGTGGCATCCCCTGAATGCATGAAAGAAGCAAAGACCTGATGACTTTGATTCAATATCTGATGCAATTTCATGAACGGGGATCCATCTGAGATCCTTCCCTCCTTCCAAAGGCAATCCACAGCTAATTCTAGCCAAGTCTTTGAACAAGTGAAACTGTTATGTGAACAATGTCAGTATCTGAGGCAGAGCTGCAGAGGATAGCATCTGACACATCATGATCGCAGCTCAGATACTGACGTTGTTGTCATAGCAGTTGCACTTGTTCATATTAAATAAGTCTGAGTCTGAGTCAGTATCAGCCGAGAACGCAGGGGTCTTATAGACCCCCTGGTATTGCTGAGGTGGAGCGCCACACTCACCGTACCTACTCATACACTGATCCTGATCGAACCCATTACCATGTGATCCGAAGGTGAAAGCTCTACCGACTGAGCTACCCAGACACAAAGACTTGGCTTGAAAAAGCGAAGGACCTCAGATGGATCCCCCTTCATGAAAATGCATCAGCTATTGGATCAAAGTCATCAGGTCTTTGCTTCTTTCATGCGTTCAGCAGATGCCATACAGTTTTGTCCTTCCACGGAAAGAGAAAAAGGTCAGCACCTGTTTTAGAAAATATCCCTATATATATCTAAGTTTTTGTATTTATTGGTGAACATATTGAAAAGTCTGTTGCCCATGGTCATTAAAAAGCTACCAAATCACTTTAAAATGGGCTATAAATTGATTCTGTGTATGGTAATTAATACAAATACATGTGCTACAAGCTCATGTGAATGTACATTTATGCAATTTATCGGCAGCCATATTGGAAAATATGCCGCCATATTGGAACCTAATATTATTTTTTTTATCTTACTTGGTAGAAATACCTTCAGAACATATTCTCCTATATTAAAATAAGGGGGAAATCAAAGATTTACAGCCCCAGCAAAGTGATATAGTCCAAAATGCTGGCCCAGTTGCAGCCATTTTGAAAACTGGTGGTGGCCATCTTGAAATCTTAGTATTTTTGCATGGCCAGAGGTTGATTATCAATTAGGGTCATATGAAGGACATCTGTGCCAAATTTCTCGCTTGTATCAAGTGCACTATTGAAAACGCCTTGAATTTCCCGCCTAAGTATTAGTGGGCCACTCAAATATGGAATAAAATTGCAGATTTTTGTGTGTGTTCAGATAAAATGTGCTAGGGTTGAGAAAACGATGCATTATAGCATAAAAGTAATACAAACTTTCCCACTCTATAAAATCCTCTGTTAAGTTAATATATTTTTTGTTAAAGCTCTATATTGTTCTAAGCTCTATGATTGCTATAATGTTGGTTCAGTAAGAGGGAGAGGGATATCACTTTTATCGAATCTTTTATCTAAGAGAGAACCCCACAAAGCTTTAAAGGTAGGGTAAGTGATATACTCTGGTTCAAATAAGTGTTAAATAGCTCTATATTCTGATAGTACTCATTGCTATTCACCTGTTTCCTAGGCTTTCCACTTCCTGTGTGTTTTCCACTTCCTGTCGATTTGATCCAATGAAATCCAATGAAACTGGTCAGATGACTAATGATATCCAATGAAATCCGACAGGAAGTGGAAAACACACAGCCTAGGAAACAGGTGAATAGAGTGTTTGTTCAGTAAAAGGAGTCTCCCATGTCTCTCCAGCTCTTTATTAAACAGAAAATGCATTTTCAGTGCTCTCTCCTGATTGGCTTAAATGTTGTCACCTACCTGAAAATGTACTATATTCTGTTTACTGGAGAGACCCATGTGACCGAACAAACGCTCTGTAGCAATGATTACTAGCAGAATATAGTACTTTAACAAAAAATAATAATAATAATAATAATAATAATAATAATAATAATAATAATAATAATAATAATATATATATATATATATATATATATATATAAACAATATATATAACAATATATAAACAAACATTTGGAATAGACCGAACATCAACAATATGAAAAGCAGAGAAAAGGAAGAATAACAAACTTCACTTCAAGTGAGGCCTCTTCAGCTTCTCATCGCCCAGCACAAGATGCTTCAGAAAACAAGGCAAAATGGTCACTACAAAACGACAAATACTGTGTATAGGCTATGTTCTTTGATATTTTTGTACTTTATTATATACAACTAAGTTTATTATAAATGGAATACAGATGATTATTATTTACATGTTGAAGTGTCCATGTGGGATGGTCTATATTGGTCAAACAAAACGCAACCTGAAAATAAGAATAGCTGAACACAAAGCCGCTATCAGAAACGGTAACATGGATTATGCCATTGCACGACATTACAGGAGAGGGGGCATGGATCAGCAGCCACATTGAAATTTATTGGCATAGAGAAGGTGAACCTGCCACCTAGGGGTGGTGACATGATAAAACTGCTATTGCAGAGAGAAGCTCACTGGATTTTGACCCTGAATACAATGGAACCTAATGGCCTAAACGAGAGTTTAGACCTCAGCCCTTTTCTATAAATCTTAAATGTTATTAATGTGTCATTACCACACTGCCCATTTTTGCAAAAATATTTTTGTACAAAGATGTTTGCACTGCCCCATATATTTAATTTAACAGTCTAAAACCTTTCTGACTGACTTGGCCTGATCCATGTTTAACCCATATCCTGACTGCTTTGATTGTGCCTACCATGATATTTGTTTCAATCTAACAGTTTTTAATTCAAATACTTTATGTATACATTTGTATAAATGGGTTGCCTCGCATCTTTATGGGATTTCTTGTCAGTACTAGAGATATTCCTCTTGATGTGTGTATATATATATGTATTTATTTATTTTTCTCCCTAAATGTGTTCTCATTTGATCTGTTTGTTTTTTGGTGTTTGTGCATACAGCATCTTTGTCTGCCCTCTCCTGTTTTGAAATATATTTGAATAATTGAATGATTTATACCACGCCTGGAGGGGTGGAACTGTCTAATGAATGGCACTATGTGTCACTGTATTGAACACACACACTTTTGTATAGCACCTGACGAAGCTCACGGCAAAACGCGTCGTGCTAATAAAATACTATAATGCAGTAGTAAGTTGCCCATCTGTTCCCTGGAGTGTGTATATATATATATATATATATATATATATATATATATATATATATATATATACTTACCCTACCTTTAATGTTATATCATTCCATTTCCAATTTGGTCTTGCTTCTTTGTTTGTTTGTTTGTTTTTGTTCCTTCCAATTATTCCACTTCCACCTTGACTTGTTTATTCTTTATCCTGTATAACCTTTAGTGGTTCATGGGGTTAAGTCGTATAGGCTGGCAATTAGAATAACACAAGTATAGAATAATTTAATAATATAACCATAAATAATGAGACAGTATTTTTTGGATGAATAATGAAGGTAATACCAAATGTGGCGAGAAAAGATTCATGCACATCAAATGATGGTTAATAATGTTTGTTTTTGTTCAACTCAACTGATCATCTCATTATCCCAATGTCATCAGCTGGTAGATGTAAAAGAGCTGCTTGTTCTCTCAAAGCTGACCAGCAGGCTGGAAGCTGCTGTGCTGTGCATCCAGCATGTTGTTGTCCAGTGTGATAGTGACACCTGCTGGTTAGCTGCTGTCTTACACAAATTATTCTCAAGCTATTCTCAGGTTGATCTGCATTAGGCCCAGTGGTGTAAAGTAACTTAGTACATGTACTCAAGTACTGTACTTAAAGGTTCTATTACATTCATTTTTACACCACATTCAAAGTCTTTGTCATGGTCCTTCAAACGAGTACAAAAAGTTTTAACAGAAAATTCCACTCCAGTGATCCATTGTAGGTGTTTTTCTCTCACATTTCTAAAGCCTTTTCAACTGCAATGTCAAAAGTAATCTTTGCCACTAGAGGTCGCAGTTGACAGATTTGCCTGTCAATTATCACCTCTGCTCCACCCCCACAAACCCTCAATCCCTCCCCCGAACCCTCAACCCCCCCCCCCCCCTAGAGAAAGTGTTATGTTTATTTGACCTTGAATCAGACCCTGAATTAGATCTTTTACTTGATGATTCTCCACCACGAGTTCGGCCGCGGCGAACACAGCAGACAGTTGATCAATGGTAAGTGATGTTCAAACTATGTTTACACGACAACGTTACTATGTTTACACGAGTCCTGTAGCACAACACGCTCTAGCTTAGATATACATGAACACAACTACAGAGATCTCAAAAGTAATAATAAATCACAGCAATGGGAGCAAATTGTGAGCTATTTTCTAAAGATTTTTTAATACATTATGAACATGTGGAATGGGACATTCTGCTCATTGAGTACTTTCACTTTTGGTGCTTTAAGTACATTTTGATATCGATACTTTTGTACTTATACACAAGTAAAGTAAGTACTTTACTTAAGTAAGTAAAACATTTGAGTACTTTTTCCACCACTGTACGCACACACACACACACACACACACACACACACACACACACGCACGCACGCACACACACACACACACACACACACACACACACACACACACACACACACACACACACACACACACACACACACACACACACACACACACACACACACACACACACACACACACACACACTTTTACTCCACTACAATTATTTGAAAACTTTAGTTACTAGTTACTTTGCAGATATAAACTATTATATTATAAAACATACATTAACCACTTTAGCCCTGTTTTATATATATTTGAAAATAGCCGATCTACAAGCTCACAACGTGTCACATCACGACACGTTGTGAGCTTGTAGATCTGCTATTTTCAAACATTTTAGCACTTTTACTTTTGGTACTTTAAGTATATTTTGATGCCAATACGTTTGTACTTTTACTCAAGTAACATTTTGAATACAGGCCTTTTACTTGTAACAGAGTATTTCTACATTGTGGTATTGCTACTTTTACTTAAGTAAAATATCCGAGTGCTTCTTCCACCACTGTTAACTGCCTGTTTAAAATACCAGGGCTGGTGTGAATTAAGGTGGAGTGACTGACCACAAATTACAACTCTGCAGCAGAGAGGGGAAAACACAGGTAAAGATATAAGCAGAGAAACTTTCACAGTTACGAGAGTCCTTGAACTCAGAGTGCTGTTGGTGTGTGAAGTGTATAAGAATGAGATGGTGACAGAGATAGAGATATAAGCACTGACTGTGGATGAGACTAAGCTGCCTAGGATCTACTTCATCACACAAGCGCTGTCTGAAAGTCGGTATATATATGCACAACCGTTTCATTTAGTTTAGTTTAATCTTTGAGATACCTGCAAGCTCAAAACTGGAGAAAATAAAAGTCTCTCTGTGATATTGGAGTAGCTAAGTAAATTCAGAACACAAAGATTATGGGGCAGCCATAGTATAGGTGAATGGGAACCAGATATGTTCACACACCCCAAAAGAATGGCGACTTAAATCATTTTGACTGAGTTGATGTGATGTTTTGAGGTTTGATTGTACAATGAAAATATTTATGTTCCGACTATTGAACTGATTGTGGATACTCTAGAACACTGTTTCCCAAACAGTGGGTCGGGACCCCCAAAGTGGCGTGTGTGAGCTTGCAGATCTGCTATTTTCACTAGTTTGGGTGGCGGGTGAATGTCTGATTTAGTTTTTGGGTCTAAAAAGTTTGGGAACCACTGATCTAGAAGACTTTTTCCACATGCAGTTTCTATGGAAATGTCAGAGAGAGAGAGAGAGAGAGAGAGAGAGAGAGAGAGAGAGAGAGAGAGAGAGAGAGAGAGAGAATGCTCTGCTGCTATAGTCTAGAGAGAGAAAGAAACTGCATGTTGCACAAAATGCTGCTAACTGAACATGATTTCAGCTCTAGGAGTATATTTTTAATGAGAGGAAAGATGGATGCAAGTTGAGTCATTTTGGCAGCTATTATTTCATAGCTGTATTCTCACAGTGGAGTGTGCAGTGAGAGGTTTGTGTCAATAGGTGGCAGTGTTGTTCTATTGTTTGTGAGGGCAACGCAGGGAATCCCTGTGTTGAGCATTACATAATAATACAGTGTGTGTGTGTGTGTGTGTGTGTGTGTGTGTGTGTGTGTGTGTGTGTGTGTGTGTGTGTGTGTGTGTGTGTGTGTGTGTGTGTGTGTGTGTGTGTGTGTGTGTGTGTGTGTGCGCGCGTGTGTGTACACTACAGTATGTGTATGATAGAATTATACAAACTAATATTAATAGTGTTTCCATAAGTTGTGGAAGACATTTTCCATTTTCCGCTAATGAGCCTCAGGCACATTAACATAATGATCCAGCAACACCCAGGGGAGTGTATGTCCCAAATGTAACCACACACACACGCGCACACACACGCACGCACGCACATGCACGCACACGCACGCACGCACGCACGCACACACACGCACGCACACACACACACACACACACACACAGGGGTCTACTCTGTCCTATATGGAGCCTCACAGCCATAGAGCTGAGTGTCAACGTAACGCCTTGAGGAATGGGATCAGTGCTAATGTTCTGTGTGTGTGTGTGTGTGTGTGTGTGTGTGTGTGTGTGTGTGTGTGTGTGCGCGTGCGCGTGCGTGTGCGTGCGCACGCATGTGCGTGTGTGCGCGCACGCATGTGCGTGTGTGCGTGTGTGTGTGTGTGTGTGCGTGCGTGCGTGCGTGCGTGTGGGTTCACAGTGGTCTGTGCTGATGGATGAAAGAGAATGTGTGTTGTTGCAATTAATTCTATCATTGCCAGAGTATATTCATTAATAAACTCACCCACTGCCAGCAATTTTCGTGTTTTATAACCTTATCAACTGGTCACAGAAATTTGATATCCTCCTAGTGGTGGGTGGTCGGTCGACGGTGGACACGCATTAACCCACGTTTGCAACTACTTTCGGCACACTTCACCGGGTATGGACTAGTCCATTATAATCCATCGTCTGATCGTCTCATGTTTTCACCCATGAGGTAACTTTCACGGGCGTGTGTGCGCGTGTGCGCAGCCAGGCTGAAGGCAGCATATACCGGCAAAAATACACGTCTTTCCCACCTCCCCAGCTGGCCACAGAACATTTATATATATAAATATATATATATTATGATCGCGTATCAGACCATTGGTAAACACAAAGGGTAAACTGTCCGGCCCCGCAGGCCCGCACCTCATCAGTGATACTGCTGTGATCAGCAGGACTGATGCATTGTAAACACTTAACTCCACAATGCGGGCTCCATTTGATCATAGGGATGTACAGTACGTGTCAATGGAACAAAAACACAGAAACACTGCAATGTGTCTGCTTAGAACTCACTTTAAAAGCTGTAAAAGCTGCTCTTGGCCAACTAAACCAACAAAACCATTAACATTCACTGGGTACAGATGATGCTACACTGGGTACAGATGGATCATCATATAAGAAATCAGAGCTTCTCTCTGCCATCTATGTAAGAAGAGATGAAATTCAGAGGAGACAAGAAATAGAAGCAGAGGACGTACACCCACAGGTTACACTCTCCATTTATCTCCTCTCTTTGGAAAAATAGAGTGGGGGGAGGAGGAGGAGGAGGAGGAGGAGGAGGACCCTGGTGATCTCATCTTCCTAGTTCAAAGGCAGATACATTGATGTACAGAATAGTAAAGCACAGCATCGTGGGCTGTGTGTAGATGAGGTTCACCCAATCAACGAACTGACTGAAGCCTAGATGTTTCAGGACAAAGGGTTTGTCAATCTCACCCTGTTTATGCACATGTACCCTAGAGTCCCTATTCTGGGCATGTTATAATAGGCAAACATTCGGTGAAAATAGACGGACATAGAGTGAAAATAGCCGATCTACAAGCTCACAACACGTCACAATGTGACACGTTGTGAGCTTGTGGATCTGAATGGAAACATGGAGGAGACCAAGTATAGAGTCCTGGGGGACCTCGATCAATGTCGGTCAATTTGACACCGGCTTTTCGTGTATAATATGGCCATATTTAGTTTCTATAATTAAATATTTAGGAAAAGTCAAGAAAGGGGATCACTCCCTGACTTCAGTGTTGTTTATCAGTAATGAAATGACAAGGGAACAAGTCTCTTCTGAGTGACCAACATATCATCAACTGACCACCACATCTTCACAGGAACAGCAAAGTGTATGAAGCCAAGCTGATCATGATAGATCCAAGAGAATAAACCAGTCCTAGCTTACATTACAGAATGTCAAACATGGGGTTCAACAGTATAATGTGCTCTTTAGAATAAAATATACAATATGTCTGGTTGTGTGGGAGGTAATCTACCCTTCTCTAAGCTTCATGATCAGTATCTTTGTAATGCATTGGTGTTATGTAGTTCCTGAGCATACAGTAGGCCTTAATACACTATGATATAATCTGTCCCTGGAGCTTTACTTTACAATATGTTCTTCATAACATTAATGACCCAAACAGCAGCTATGGAGAGCTACCAATATTAATGTCAATCTCAGCAATCATGCAAAGTCATGCTTGGTCACCCTTGAATGTGTGGAATATGACTTTAGATAAAAAGTCTCTAATGAACTCATTAACGTCTCTCTCTCTCTCTCTCTCTCTCTCTCTCTCTCTCTCTCTCTCTCTCTCTCTCTCTCTCTCTCTCCCCCCCCCCCCCAGAATAACAAGAACAGAAATATAGCTGCAAGCAGCGATAATACGGGGCCAGTGGGGGGGGGGGAGAGAGAGAGAGAGAGAGAGAGAGAGAGAGAGAGGGAGAGAGAGAGAGAGAGAGAGAGAGAGAGAGAGAGAGAGAGAGAGAGAGAGAGAGGACGGAATAGATTGAAGAGAGAGAGAGAAACGGAATAGATTGAAGAGAGAGAGAGAGAGAGAAACGGAATAGATTGAAGAGAAAGAGAGAGAGAGAAACGGAATAGATTGAAGAGAAAGAGAGAGAGAAACGGAATAGATTGAAGAGAAAGAGAGAGAGAGAGAAACAGAATAGATTGAAGAGAAAGAGAGAGAGAGAGAAACGGAATAGATTGAAGAGAAAGAGAGAGAGAGAGAGAGACATGGAAACGGAATAGATTGAAGAGAAAGAGAGAGAGAGAGACATGGAAACGGAATAGATTGAAGAGAAAGAGAGAGAGAGACATGGAAACGGAATAGATTGAAGAAAGAGAGAGAGAGAGAGACAGACATGGAAACGGAATAGATTGAAGAAAGAGAGAGAGAGAGAGAGACATGGAAACGGAATAGATTGAAGAGAGAGAGAGACATGGAAACGGAATAGATTGAAGAGAGAGAGAGACATGGAAACGGAATAGATTGAAGGGAGAGAGGGAGAGAGCGAGAGAGACATGGAAACGGAATAGATTGAAGAGAGAGAAAGAGACTTGGAAACATAATAGATTGAAGAGAGATGGAAGCAGAATGGACATCTCAACCTATTGCCATTAACAGGAATCGAACCCTCAACCTTCGGATTGACAAGCTGCAACACTACCTATAGTGCTATAGCTTTGTACAGGCTGAGGTTGTCTGTTGAAGATAAAAGTGAACCAGTGAAAGCAGCCGATCTACAAGCTCAGAAACACGTTGCTATCTGAAAAGTTTTGAGATTGTAGATCGGCTATTTTCAGAATGAACTATGTCATACATTGCAAAAACATACCTTCTCAAATAAGCATTTCAAGTTATCTTTATCAATTGCATATGTATTCATTAATACAGTCTTGTTGTTTGCAATGCACTTTAAATGAAGTCTCCACCAAGTGAGGCTTGAACCGGCAACCTTGATGTAGTGAAACATTCACTCAAGCGGGAAGCCATTGGACCAACAGACCTGATCCAGTGAAAACGGAGGTCAAACAGATGATACCATTTCACGCAAATAACTGAAAAATCCTGGGTTTAAGTGTTTTTCAAACTGCTCAAAATTGCGGACAATCTAAGGCGGAGAGAGAGACATGGAAACGGAATAGATTGAAGAGAGAGAGACATGGAAACATAATAGATTGAAGAGAGAGAAAGATGAAGCAGAATGGATTGATTGGACATCTCAACCTATTGCCATTAACAGGAATCGAACCCCTCAACCTTCGGATTGACAAGCTGCAACACTACCTATAGTGCTATAGCTTTGTACAGGCTGAGGTTGTCTGTTGAAGATAAAAGTGAACCAGTGAAAGCAGCCGATCTACAAGCTCAGAAACACGTTGCTTATCTGAAAAGTTTTGAGATTGTAGATCGGCTATTTTCAGAATGAAATATGTCATACATTGCAAAAACATACCTTATCAAATAAGCATTTCATGTTATCTTTATCAATTGCTATATGTATTCAATAATACAGTCTTGTTGTTTGCAATGCACTTTAAATGAAGTCTCCACCAAGTGAGGCTTGAACCGGCAACCTTGATGTAGTGAAACATTCACTTAAGCGGGAAGCCATTGGACCAACAGACATGATCCAGTGAAAACGGAGGTCAAACAGATGATACCATTTCACGCAAATAACTGAAAAATCCTGGGTTTAAGTGTTTTTCAAACTGCTCAATATTGCGGACAATCTAAGGGCGGAGAGAGAGACATGGAAACGGAATAGATTGAAGAGAGAGAGACATGGAAACATAATAGATTGAAGAGAGAGAAAGTTGGAAGCAGAATGGATTGATTGGACGTCTCAACATATTGCCATTAACAGGAATCTAACCCTCAACCTTCGGATTGACAGGCTGCAACAGTACCTATAGTGCTATAGCTTTGTCTAGGCTGAGGTTGTCTGTTGAAGATAAAATTGAACCAGTGAAAGCAGCCGATCTACAAGCTCAGAAACACGTTGCTATCTGAAAAGTTTTGAGATTGTAGATCGGCTATTTTCAGAATGAACTATGTCATACACTGAAAAGACATACTCTCAAATAAGCATTTCAGGTTATCTTTAACAACTGCACTTGCATTAATTGACACAATCATGTTGTGTGCAATGCAACTTAAATGAAGTCTGCATCAAGTGAGGCTTGAACTGGCAACCTTGAGGTTTTAAGGCACACACTTAAGCGAGAAGCCATTGGACCAACAGACCTGACCTGGTGTGAAAGAGAGAGAGAGAGAGAGAGAGAGAGAGAGAGAGAGAGAGAGAGAGAGAGAGAGAGAGAGAGAGAGAGAGAGAGAGAGAGAGAGAGAGAGAGAGAGAGAGAGAGAGAGAGAGAGAGAGAGAGAGAGAGAGAGAGAGAGAGAGAGAGAGAGAGAGAGATTTTACTAGATCACAAAACGTTGCTATCTGAAAAGTTGTGAGATTGTAGATCGGCTATTTTCACAATGAAGTACGTCATACATTGAAAAAACATACTCTCAAATAAGCATTTCATGTTATCTTTACCGTTTGCACATGTATTCATTGATACAGTCATGTTTTTTGCAATTCAACTTAAATGAGTCTGCAACAAGTGAGGCTTGAACCGGCAACCTTGCGGTCGTGAGGCACTCGCTTAAGGGAGAAGCCATTGGACCAACAGACAAGAACCTGTGAAAAAGGAGATGACACAGATGATACAGTTTCACGCAAATAGCTGGAAAATCCTGGGTTTAAGTGTTTTCCAAACTGCTCAAAATTGCGGACAATCTAAGGGCGGAGCTTACTGGTCAACGTGATACATGTGTTCCTCATGAGTCAAGGCACATGTGTAAGCAGGTTTAATGGCTGTCGGCCAAACGAGGCATGACTTTTGCCTGTTTAAAGTTTGCATTAAAAAAAAATCGCTATAGCGCCCCCCTTTGACCAATTGGAGTAAGATTGGTTTCAGTGATATTTGGAATGACCCTCAACATTACCGCAAAGTTTCAAAGAAATGTGAGTCTGCATGTATGTGTTAGGAGCAGATGAATAATTGTCATAAAACTGCAATATTCATTGGCTCATTAAAGCTTCATTTTTTCACTTATGGAAAATCTTTGCTGCTTGTTTGTCGGCATAGGTCCAAAGTTCATGTGTAAAACGTTTCGTGCAGATTACTCAAAAATCCCAGGAGGAGATAGGTTTTAACTGTTTTTCATATAATTCAAAATGGTGGGAGATCTAAAGGTCAGAGGTCAAAAGTCAGAGCGTGAAAGTTGTTCATCATGAGTAGACGCATGTGTGTATTGAAGTTTCATGGCTGTAGGTCAAACAGGGCATGAGTTGTACCTGTTCAAAGTTGGCATTTTGCTATAGCGCCACCTTTTGACGAAAGATTGTGAGAATTATTTCTTGATAGTTTTTCATGACCATCTACCATATGGCCAAGTTTCGTAAAAAGCGTATGCACGGTTCAGCCAGAACTGCGAAAAGTGGCAGAAGAAAAAAGAGGGCAACATTAAAACAGGTCCAGAGCTGAGCTCTGGCCCCGTAATGACCCACCTACCAGAGCCAGATAGACAGAGTGAGAGAAACAGACAGCTCAACCTATTGCCATTGACAGGAATCAAACTCTCAACCTTCAGACTCACAGGCTGAGACACTACCTGTAGTGCTATAGCTTCATCCAGGCTGAAGTTGTCTGTTGAAGATCATAAACTTTTGCCTTCTGTCATGAACCAAGCCCCTGTTTCACTAACACTAAGATCACTCGTTCACAAACCATTTACCAATAGAGAAATTGTATGTCTCCTCGAAACCGAAACCAGTGAAAGCAGCCGATCTACAAGCTCACAAAACGTTGCTATCTGAAAAGTTGTGAGATTGTAGATCGGCTATTTTCACAATGAAGTACGTCATACATTGAAAAAACATACTCTCAAATAAGCATTTCATGTTATCTTTACCGTTTGCACATGTATTCATTGATACAGTCATGTTTTTTGCAATTTAACTTAAATGAGTCTGCATCATGTGAGGCTTGAACTGGCAACGTTCAGGTTGTGAGGCACACGTTTAAGGGAGAAGCCATTGGACCAACAGACAAAAACCTGTGAAAAAGGAGATCGCTCAGATGATACAGTTTCACGCAAATAGCTGAAAAATCCTGGGTTTAAGTGTTTTTCAAACTGCTCAAAATTGCGGACAATCTAAGGGCGGAGCTTACTGGTCAACGTGATACATGTGTTCCTCATGAGTCAAGGCACATGTGTAAACAGGTTTAATGGCTGTCGGCCAAACGAGGCATGACTTTTGCCTGTTTAAAGTTTGCACTTTCAAAAAATCGCTATAGCGCCCCCCTTTGACCAATTGGAGTAAGATTGGTTTCAGTAATATTTGGAATGACCCTCAACATTAACGCAAAGTTTCAAAGAAATGTGAGTCTGCATGTATGTGTTAGGGGCAGATGAATAATTGTCATAACACTGCAATATTCATTGGCTCATTAAAGCTTCATTTTTTCACTTATGGAAAATCTTTTGCATCAGTTTGTCGGCATAGGTCCAAAGTTCATGTGTAAAACGTTTCGTGCAGATTACTAAAAAATCCCAGGAGGAGATAGGTTTTAACTGTTTTTCATATAATTCAAAATGGTGGGAGATCTAAAGGTCAGAGGTCAAAAGTCAGAGCGTGAAAGTTGTTCATCATGAGTAGACGCATGTGTGTATTGAAGTTTCATGGCTGTAGGTCAAACAGGGCATGAGTTGTACCTGTTCAAAGTTGGCATTTTGCTATAGCGCCACCTTTTGACGAAAGATTGTGAGAATTATTTCTTGATAGTTTTTCATGACCATCTACCATATGGCCAAGTTTCGTAAAAAGCGTATGCACGGTTCAGCCAGAACTGCGAAAAGTGGCAGAAGAAAAAAGAGGGCAACATTAAAACAGGTCCAGAGCTGAGCTCTGGCCCCGTAATAAAATCACACCAAGTGAATTCCAGTCTTCCAGTGGTACAGCAGCGTACTGCCTCTAGAGGAGACACACACATTTACGCCTGGAAACAAACAATCTCAGCATGAACCTCACCTCACCTCACCTCACATCACCTCACACACACACACAAATAGTAAACATAGTTACAATGGCATCACGTTAGCATAAGCACTGGTTGTGTTTTACCTGCATTAGTCCAGCATGGAGCAGAGCAGGTGAATGAAGGTCCAGGATGGAGAGATGATCACCGATTTAAAAAAAAAAGAAGAGGGAGAGAAACAATTATCAACCAAACATGAATGGAATCAACTTAAAACCACTTCAGTCATATATCTGTATTGTCGTACAAAGAATAGCGAAATAGCCGATCTACAAGCTCACAATGTTGCAATCCAATTTGTTGTGGGCTTGGAGATCGGCTAATGTATGTATGTATGTGTGTGTGTGTATGTATGTATGTATGTATGTATGTATGTATGTATGTATGTATGTATGTATGTATGTATGTATGTATGTATGTATGTATGTATGTATGTATGTATGTATGTATGTATGTATGTATGCATGCATGCATGCATGTATGTATGTATGTATGCATGCATGCATGTATGTATGTATGTATGCATGCATGTATGTATGTATGCATGCATGTATGTATGTATGTATGCATGCATGCATGTATGTATGTATGTATGTATGTATGTATGTATGTATGTATGTATTTTTGTTTTAATGTATGTTTGTATTCATTCATTTATTTAGCCTATAATGATAAATCTTCCACAGTAAACCAAGCAAGACAAAGTAAGACAGTTCATACGCATAAGAGAAGGAATCCAAAAGCATTGAGCCAATGAGCTGCTGGGGGAGATAAAACCTCTAACTTCCTCTCTGTTGTTCTAATGGAGTCTAGCTGCTTCCTGTCTGCTCTGTTTGACACTCATTTACTGTTTCATCAGGTTGGAACACAGCTAGACACCATCTGTTCCCTGCCAGCCTGATATTGGCCTTACTTAGAGAGATTGTATGCGATCCAGTTTCATGCACAACAACATTATCACGCTGCATACTCATTTGCAGATTGTTTGTACAGAAATATTGCATGTTTAGCCGTCTAGATGACGGCAGTTGAAGAGACATATTCCATTTCCATAAATGCTATCTTCTGCTAAATTTCAATCGACGTTTATTCCTTTTACGTAAATAGCGTTGCTTCATAGGTTAACTGTGATAAGCTTGGTTTATATTCCGAATTAACAAGTGTGATCCGGTCTAGGGCCCACTACTTAATTTGCACACACATAGGTCTACATGCATGTTCCATGTTCCGTATCCGCTCTAGCCTGTTTAAATGTGTACGCTCATTGATGTTAAATTAACACCATTATTAGACTGGGATCAAGTCACTTTGCCGGTTTCTGATCCAAAGTAATGGAAACGTAATGTAACAAGTTACCGTTGGCAGGGATTAATAAGTAAAGTAATATATTACTTATTTGATAAAGAGACCAGTTATTAGTACAAATATAGACTATCTGAAACAACTGTAAACATTAGATGTTAAATGACCAGGTAGTCAGGCATAGCCAGAAGGATCAAATGTGTAATTGAGCATTGCTCCTTTCATTTTCTGTTTGAAGTGTCCAGGGTGTTTTGCCCAAAAACACTGGACACAGAGATAGCTGAAACGCAGTGGTGGAAAAATAACTCAATTGTTTTACTTGAGTAAAAGTATCAGTACCTCAATGTAGAAATACTCTGTTAGAAGTAAAAGGCCTGTGTTCAAAATGTTACTTGAGTAAAGGTACAAAAGTATTAGCGTCAAAATCTACTTCAAGTACCAAAAGTACAAAAATGTTTGAAAATAGCAGATCTACAAGCTCACAACGCATCGCGATGCGACGCGTTGTGAGCTTGTAGATCGGCTATTTCAAATAGCCTATGTATAAAATAGGGCTAAAGTGGTTAATGTATTTTTTATAATGTAATAATTTATATTTGCAAAGTAACTAACTAGTAACTAAAGTTGCCATGTAATGTAGTGGGGTAAAAGTACAATATTTTCCTCAGAGATGTAGTGGAGTAGAAGTAAAAGTATTGAAAATTGGCAATACTCCACTAAAATAAAAATATCTCAAAATTATACTTAAGTACAGTACTTGAGTAAATGTAAATGTAAATGTTCTTAGTTACTTTAGACCACTGCTGAAACGTGATGGTCAGAGCTGGGAAGAGGAACGCTCCAGCCTCCAGCTCATCTTTACGGTACAAATGCATGGAAGAAAAGTGCTGACAGCTAAAAAAAAAAAAGAGCCATTACTGTGGGCACGACCACTAATGTTGTCCACATGACCAGAACAGCAGCTGACTCCACATGTATGTATTCTCTACCGCACACACCTATCGGCACAGCATGTCAAATAGCAATTCTATTCACTGCAGTCAATAGGACAATACTGACTGACAGAGATATTCTTCCATCTCTTTTCTCTCTCTCCTTCTCTTCCCTGTTCTCTCCTCTCTGGACTGAAAGCAGTGAACTGTTGATAGTAACAGTAATTGCTAAAGCTTTAAAAGGTAATTGAATCACACAAAGGAAGAAGCGCTACAGAGGACAATGGATGCTTCCCAGCAGCAGTGATTTACCAGTGGGTGAGTCTCCAGTGGAGACAGACTCACCCACTGGTAAATGGAGACATGCCTTAGCGTTCTGTTCTGCAGATGGACAAACTGAAGGCTTTGCAGCACACTGGCTTTCATTTCACACAAGGTCTCACAGTGGCAAGATAAAGTTGTAATGGATGAAAAATCATGTTAAAAAAGAGAAAAAGAAAGATGAAAATGTACTGGTTCTATTAAAGAGATAGGCGTTTCACATCTTTTACTGAATTTAAAAATCATTTTATAGTGTTTTTACAGTGCTTAATGTTTTATGTTGAATGTCCTTGTTGCTGAAATGGGCTTTACCTGTACACGTAAACTTGCCTTGATGCAATGAGTTTAAGAACCTTGAACAATTTAATATATTGTGTGAAGGCTTTTCATTATCACAAGGTGTCATAGTGGTAAGATAGTAAAGCTGCAATGGATGAAAAATCATCACAACATGAAGAGAAAAGAAAGACGGAAATGTACTGATTATAAGGAGTTTTTGTCTCCGCCAGGCCGAAAGGCATGGCGAGAGAGTATGTTTTGCCCCCTGTCCGTCCGTCCGTCCGTCCGTCCATCCGTGTGTCCGTCCGTCCTTCTGTCTGTGACCAGCTAATCTCCGCCACTGTTGGCCCGGTCGCTGTGAAACTGCGCACACACATTCCCTGGATGCCACAGCAGAACCTCTGGCCCACATTTTTCAGATCAGCCTGTCATAGCGCCACCATGAGGCCGACTTTTGCAAAACACATATAATATTTTGGATATTACTCCTACAGATTATGTCCAAACAACACGCAAATCGGTACACAGTATCTCTATAGTCATATGTGATCAACACGGATCTGTCCGATTTTCCATATTCCATCCTGATTGCCAAAGATTGGCATCCAAAGTTTGCAGGATTGGTTCCTTTTGAACAAGATGCCTCAAATCATGAACACAGCATGCTATTTCAGTGACATTTTGCACGCACATTCCCACTAAGCCGAGGAAGAAATGCCACCCTTTTCACATTGGCCTGTTATAGCGCCACCAGCAGGTCTAATTTAACAAAAACATTTTTGGAAAAAATGCCTCAAATCATGAATGCAGTGTCCGATTGCCGTTAAAGGCCTAGGAATAAATGGCACCCTTTTCACATATTATATTATAGCGCCACCAGGAGGCCACAATAACCTACCTGACCTGGCGGAGACCTGTGCTCCGAGGAGCACTTTTTCTAGTTTTCTTTCTGTTTTACTGAATTCAAATGTCCTTTTATAATGAGTTTCCTTTGCTTAATGTTTGGTGTAAAGCACATTGAATTGCCTTGTTGAAATGTGCTGTACAGATAAACTTGCTTTTCCTTGATTCAATGTATTTGTTAAGGAACCTTGATCTATTCACTGCATGAAGGCTTTTCATTATTAGTAGCATGTAATGTGAGCGAAGGGAAAATAAATTCTATGACGTATTTCTATGGGATGCTGCTGTATGCAGATGGTTTTATATAGCTCATTGAATAGGTTTTCTTCTCCAAGGACAGTAAACAGATCAGATGTCAACTTTTGTATTACACTGTACACACTTATTCTCCCTTTTCCTTTCTCAGTATCCTCACGTCTTCAATCCTTCTTCAGAACCAACCAACCTGAGAGCATGACCCGGGACCTGCCTCCTGCGCTCCGGTACCTCTAGAAGGCGTTCCGTCACCTCACATGCACATACAATACAATACGTTTTTATTTAGGCTATTTACTATTAATTCAGCTTTCACATTTTCCCCTCAATGTCCCTTCCTGCAATGGAAAAGGGCCGTGGATGAAATTAAACAGAGTTCACAAAAAAACGTAATTATTCGCTAGAAGAAATTGTGGGTGGTCTGAGTCCTACCTCACTACGCTAGTTGTGGAGAGAGAGAGAGAGAGAGGGGGGGGGGAAGAAACGCCACGAGTGAATTGACGAGTGATCTGATCAGGTAAACGTGTGTTCTCTCCTCTCCAAGTTTGATGTCAGCAGTGGTGGAAAGTAACTAAGTACATTTACTCAAGTTATGTACTTAAGTACAAGTTTGAGGTATTTTGTACTTTACTGGAGTATTTTACATTTTCTGTACTTTTACTTATTCTCCACTACATCTCAGGGGCAAATATTGTACTTTTATCAGCCAATAACACACAGGAGTTGTCCCCGGTACAATGCACTAGACCTCTGGGATATGGATTGCTGAGATGGAGCGCCACACCTACCATCAGCTCCCAGTACTTACCTCACGACTTACCACACCCAAGCCGTGCTACTCACACGCTGAGTTGGCGGTGCCCGGGGATCGAACCCATGACCTTGTGTTCTAAAGGCGAGAGCTCGACCGACTGAGCTACCCGGCCACAACCAGACTATACTATTACTCCACTACAAGTATTTGAAAACTTTAGTTACTAGCTACTTTGTAGATTTTGATTATTATTACAAAACATACATTAACCACTTCAGCCCTGTATACATTTTAAAATAGCCGATCTACAAGCTCACAATGCGTCGCGATTGTGAGCATTGTGAGGTCCAATTTCAAATAAATCTTCACACTCCTCAATAGCTGCGGATTATCTGTTCACATCTCTGGTCCACTGCCCACGTTGGATCGCAGTGACTTTCACTTCAGCCATCTGATGTATCTACACTATTGGCTTCAATCTGCCTGCCACTCCGCCAACTTACATTACATTAATAATTTCTTTCTATTCTGGGACCGACCTTCCTTCTTTAATTCTGACGGTCTACACCCAAGTAAACTTGGGTGTAAAATGCTAATCAATAATCTCCGCCGCTCTGTGTCTGCCTACAGGCATTCACAACAACATTGACTCCTCCCCCTGCCCCCGTCTGACCATTCCCTACCCTGCATCGCCCCCTGCTGGCCGGGTGGACATCCTACCCCTATTTCACCTGTTTCACCATAGTCACCTCCTTCTCTCCAAATATTCATGTACAGTACTTAATCCCTGTCCAAATGGGCCAAAAAACAACCACAAGGGCCCCGGGATTAATTGTATTAATCTAATTCATCCACACTGCCTCCCCCACTCCAACCCCCCAAAAAAATCGCCTATAAAATAAACCTGGCCCTATTCAACATCAGGTCACTTCTTAACAAGCACTCCTCTATTCACGACCTTATCTGTGATGAGAAACTGGACATTATTTTTTTAACAGAGACATGGCTCGACTCAGCTGGCGCTGTCCCCCTAGCCGCTGCTTGCCCCCCAGGCTACAGTTATGTACACTCAGCACGAGAGGGCAAGAAAGGAGTTGGACTGGCCTACATCTTTTCAGACAATTTCAAGTTTAAGCCTCTGACTTTAGGTTGCTTTTCATCCTTTGAATATCAGGCCACCATTCTGGAGATTCAATCCTCTGTGCTCATGATTACAATCTATCGTCCTCCAAAGAGCAGCAAAGCCCTATTCCTAACGGAAATATCAGACCTATTATCCTTCTGCACTTTAAATTACGACAGAGTCAGCTCTCAATATAGTGGCCCCTATAAAATCCAAAAAGAGACAAAACTCCAGAGTAACCCTGGATCAACGACCATATCCAATCTCTAAAGAAAGAATGTCATAGAGCTGAGCGGGGTTGGAGAAAAAACAAACTCACCATCCACCTCGAGATTTTTAAGAAATCAACAGTTGCTTATAACAAAGCCCTGCGCTTAGCAAGGCAGACTTATTTCTCTGGCATTATTAATGAAAACAAAAATAATGCCAGAGTTTTATTTTCCACCATTGAACGTCTCTTGAACCCCCCCAGTCATATAAGCAAATTTGCATCCTTTTTTGATAATAAAATTCTCGACATTCGAGCTGGTATTATGAAGAATGCTGCCAGCTCAAACTCTTTATCCACGAATGTGGCTACTGCTGCCAGGTGCAATAGTGTTAATCTCAGCAGGGGTAGCCTGAACTCATTTTGTGAAATCGGTGTTGAAGAACTTTGCAAAACCATATCTCAGATGAATTCATCCTCATGTTCTCTGGATGCAATCCCCACTCCCTTTCTCAAAGAGGTTTTGGACAGTGTGATTGGGGACATTCAAAAAAATTGTTAACTGCTCACTACAATCAGGTATCTTTCCAGACTCACTTAAAACAGCCATTGTAAGGCCCGCTTGCTCAAGAAGCACAACCTTGACCCCTCGGTGCTGGGTAACTACAGACCCATCTCTAATCTGCCCTTTTTGGGCAAGGTCCTAGAAAAAACGATCTTCCATCAGCTAGAGGTGTATCTACAGAACAATAGAATCCATAACAAATTACAATCCGGCTTTAGGAAAGTACATAGCACAGAAACAGCGCTTGTGAAAGTAATAAATGATCTCAGGGTGTCCACTGACAATAAAGATGTATCCGTCCTCCTGCTCCTTGACCTGACGGCTGCATTTGATACAATTGTTCATGCCATCCTGGTTCAACGTCTGGAGGACTGGTTAGGTTTGTCAGGCACGGCCTTGTCATGGTTTATTTCATATTTATCAGGCAGAAGCTACTTTGTCAACCTAGCTGACTTTGACTCAGACAAACACGACATCTGCTCTGGTATTCCACAGGGTTCAATTCTTGGTCCGCTATTATTTTCCCTGTACATACTGCCACTGGGTGAACTTATCACCAGACACGGAGTGAATTTCCACTTATATGCTGATGATACCCAGCTATACCTCTCTGTAGCTCCAGATGACCCCAGTGCTCTTGACCCATTGTTGTCCTGTCTGTCCAGCATCAAATGCTGGATGAGTGAGAACTTTCTGAAGCTAAATGAGGATAAGACAGAAGTTCTCATAATTGGCTCTAGTGAGCAGAAATAATCTATAACAAGTAGGCTCGGTAACATGACTGTAGGAAGTAACTCTACAGTCAAGAACCTGGGGGTTATTATACAGGGACAAAGCAGCAGACGACCTATTCTGCAGGTTAAATGAGAAACGTAGGCAACGATGGACTGAGACAGTAGAGTCAATTGACTTCACACACTCCAGTCGACAGGGGTGGCAGACCCTGAACAAGCTGACTGGAAGGTCAACAACTCCTCCGCAGTGCCCCATCACTGCAAACTCCATCGCATCGCTCCTGCTGAGTAATGGCCGCTTCCCTAACGCAGACAAGGACTTCAATAGAACAACATCAGCAAGAGTCCACGAGCTGCTCAGGGCCCCAGGATGCGATTCCAACCTATCCATCAACTTCACGACGAAAGAGATCTGGCCACACAACGCCTGAAGACTGGTAAGGCACCAGGCATAGACGGCATCCACCCTGAGTACATGAAACATCAAGGCAAGAAGGCAACTGACTGGCTCTGTTCCTTCCTTTCTGCATGCCTCCAGTACTCAAAGCTGCCAAAGATCTGGCGTCGGGCTAAGGTGACCCAAAGGGATACCGGCCCATCTCACTGCTGTGCGTACCCTTCAAGCTCCTTGAACGCCTCATCCTGGCACGCCTCACCCCAGTGATCGACCCCCAGCTACCCAAAGAACAGGCTGGCTTTCGAAGCGGTAGGTCAACAACAGACCAGGTGACCCTTCTGTGCCACGACATAGAAGACAGCTTCCAGGCAGGAGAGAAGGCGGGTGCCGTCTTCCTAGACCTCACGGCTGCCTACGACACTGTCTGGTTGCGTGGGCTACATATGAAGCTTCTGGAGACCATCCCAGACAAGCACATGGTGAGCTTCATAATGGAGTTGCTGATCAACCGCAACTTTCAGCTACACACCAGTAACGGCCAAAGCAGCAGGGTGAGAAAGCTCAAGAACGGTGTCCCGCAGGGCTCAGTGCTGGCACCGATGTTATTCAACATCTACATCCACGACCTACCCAAAACAACATCAAGGAAGTAGGGCTATGCAGACGACCTGGCCATTTTGCTCAGCAAGCCATCCTGGGAAGCAGTAGAAGAGGGCCTCTCTGAGGACATGAACATTCTGTCTTCATACCTGAAGAACTGGCGCCTCAAGCTCAGTGTTGAGAAGACCGTATCAACAATGTTCCACCTCTACAACAAGGAAGCAACCCGTGAAATTAACATCATGGTTGAAGATGCCCGGCTACAGTCCCAGTCCTCCCCGACATACCTTGGGGTGAAGCTGGACAGAACACTGTCATTCAAACAACACCTGGACAGTGTCAAGGGAAAGACCACCGCCCGTGCCGCATTGATACGCCGTCTAGCCGGTACTACGTGGGGAGCCACCACAAAGACACTGCGCATCTCCACCGAGGCTCTGGTGTTCCCCGCCGCTGAGTACTGTGCCCCAGTCTGGAGCCGTAGCCCTCATGTGAAGAAGCTGGATGCTGCCCTCAACACCCCCCTACGGACCGTCTCCGAATGTCTACGAGCCACTCCAACAAACCAACTGCCTGTCCTCGCTGGAATCGCTCCAGCAGAGGTCAGACGAGAAGCCGCCACGCTGGCCCTCGCTCGGAAGGCACAGATGAGTGAATCCCACCTCCTCCACAAGGTCGTCACGGAGACACCACAGCGCTCGCGCCTCAAGTCCCGGCACCCCTTTGCCACAGAGGCCCAGGAACTGCTCCGCACAACACCAGCAGACACCTCCAAGGCTTCCTGGGTGAAGGCAAGATGGAGGGACCAGTGGAAGGCAGCAGAACCATCCAGGCTTCACAAATACATCGAGGACCCAGCAGATGTTCCTGGCCAGCACCTCCCATGCAAGGAGTGGACAACCCTCAATCGCCTGAGGACAGGTGTGGGACGTTTCAATGCATCAATGCACAAGTGGGGTCTCATAGACAATGCCCACTGCGAATGTGGGGATCCAGAACAGACTGTGGAACACGTTATGACCAGCTGCCCCAAATACCGGCCACCTAATGGTGATCGTGGTTTAATTGACCTAGACAATGACACATTGGACTGGCTTGCTGCAACGGAGCTGAAGGTCTAAGGACATACGACAGAAGAAGAAGGGGGTTATTATACTCTGAACTGAATTGTAATACACATATTAGTCATGTTATCAAGATTGCCTTCTTCCATCTGGATGATGCAAAAACTTGTGATCCACGTTTTTGTTTTCTCTCGCCTGGATTACTGCAATGCACTTTTCTCTGGCCTGCCAAAGAAAACAACCGACAGACTACAACTCGTTCAAAATGCGGCAGCCAGAGTTTTAACTAAAACTAAGATGAGAGAACACATAACTCCAGTTTTAGCATCACTACATTGGCTCCCTGTTGTTTTTAGGATCGATTTTTTTCAATTATTTTACTTGTTTATAAGGCTCCCAACGGTCTGGCACCCTCCTACCTCTATGACCTCCTCCCTAGATACGTTCCAAACCGCCCCCTCAGGTCTTCTAGTGCAGGCCTATTTAAAGTGCCTGAAATGTCATATAAAAATACGGTGAAGCAGCATTCTGCTTCTACGGGCCGACGGCCTGGAATAAGCTTCCTTAACACATTGCATGCCAGTCGCGTAGATCTACGCGAACCTATTTAAAGCCGCAGCGTGCCAGTCGCGTAGATCTACGCGAACCGCCGATTCCCATTGAAAGTGCCCCAGGTGCACTTTCCGAATTTTTTTGATCCATTTCCGTTTCCGGTTTCCGGTCGGAAACGGAATTATTCGGGTTCAGTTTTTTTCGATCGTATCCGCTTCCTGTCTGGGATCCTGTTTAAAACTCGATTTTCTCGGTTGTTGTTTTTCTCCTCGCTGATCACTGTTTACCGTTGATCGGCTGTATCTTCAAGATGGCGGCACGGATTTGGAAACTGTTTTCGCTGGCCGTTTCTCACGGATCCGCTGTGTGTTTAGAACCAAATGAACGCGCACTTTTAACTTATTTAGCGAGGTCTGTGGCGACATGAAAAAAACTAAAAAACAACAATAAAACGCTGGCACTGGTGAGTACATTATGAGATTAAACTCTGGCATGGAATGTGTTAACACCTAAGACAGGCACCCTCTGTAGACAGTTTTAAAGCACAGCTTTAAAGGAGCTACACATGAATTTAAAAAATATATTTGATATTTAATATCATATGGTGTATGTCCCTCAAACCTTTTTCAAAAGGTTTGAGCCTAAATCATCACTCAGATATACTCATCCCAAGTCAATTGTCTCTGGCTTATACAGCACTTTCAGCTGCAATACCAAAACGTCCTATTGTGCAGGGGGGGGCTACTGAGCAATTCTGTCTGTTAATAAAAAAAAATATTTAAAAAAAAAATTAAAAAAAATTAAAAATGGAAAAATTCTGCATAAAAAGAAGCATCTAAGAAAAAAAAAAAAAAAAAAAAAAACTTTGAACATTTTTGAACAATTCCACCAAGTGTTTGAGGTGCCTGTTTCACCCACTTCCGGGGGGCGGAGCCAAAATCCGAGCCCGAAGTATTTGTTCGTAGACCCCCACTTAGGGGGGGTAGAAAAAGTTTCGGAGCGATTCGGGCACTTTTCATTTAACATTGGGTTTGCCATCATTAATGTTTGTGACATCATAAACATTTCCATTCTGAGATCGCCTGTTCAGACACGCCCATTCTGGAAATCCATGAAATGAGAAGGAATGACTGAATTAAAAAAAAAAACATTTTTTGGGGTACAAGAGACACTGGGGACCCCAAAAAATACAAAAAACAAAGAAAAAAGTGATTTTCATGGTGTAGACCCTTTAACTCAATTAATTCAACTCATTTCTTCACTCTTGCTTTTAGTTGATTCTGTTTCTTCTGAATCTCGGTGTTGTTATTTCTGTCTTTATTGTTTTGCTTGACCCACTGCCTTTTATTTTTAGCCATTATTTGTCTTTTTTCTCTGTAAAGCACTTTGAGCTGCATTTATGTCATGAAAGGTGCTATATAAATAAAGTGTATTATTATTATTATTAATAAATAAATAAATAGCAGTTACGCAGATTCGCATCTCTCTCTCTCTCTCTCTGTAGCAGTTAAAGATGGGGTGATTCCCCCCCCCCCCTAAAACATAATCATCAGGTATTATGTTTTTTTTTTTTTAAGTGTACAGAAATTGTTAAAATTATATTTTTATGTGGACACGCCTCCAGTTCATTAAGTATACCTGGTTCTCACCTTAGCACCTCCTCCACCACCTTAGCACCACCCACCTGTCGTAGTCCCTCCTCCTCCTCATGCCCACACCTGTTGTGTTATGATAATGAGGGGGAGGGTATATTTTTACTATGTCACTAAAGGGCTGTTTTTCTATTGGCACGTTTGACCCTCAAGGTTTCAGCCTCCAGGTAGAAACTCAAAATAGTCAGAGACAGGGCCAGATTAGCACTATGTGGTGCCCCAGGGCGACCTCAAGTTGAAGTGCCCCCAACTATAAGACAACTATTCCACCATCTCCGAATAGATGGTGGAATCTATTTCTGACAGGAAGCTGTCATCGGTTCGTCTTTTCCATTCACGAAAATATATCTTAAAATATCTTTACATTTTATTTTTCAATTTTGATTTCTGCTAAGCAGCAAGCTATTATGCAGTGGTGGAACAAGTAGGCCTACTCACAAGTAAAAGTATCAATACTGCAATGTAGAAATACTCTGTTACAAGAAAAAGTCCAGAATTCTAAATTTACTTGAATAAAAGTATTGGTATCAAAATGTACTTAAAGTGCCTAAATTAAAAATACTCATTGTGTAGAATGTCCCATTTTTAAAAATGTATACAAATTTGAAAATAGCAGATCTACAAGCCGAAATGTATATAGGGCTGAAGTGGTTAATGTATGTTTTGTGATAATAATCTAAATGTGCAAGTCAGTCAAATAATTGTAGTGGAGTAAAAGTACAATATTTTCCTCTGAGATGTAGTGGAGTAGAAGTAAAAGTATTGAAAATGGGAAATACTCCAGTAAAGTAAAAAATCTTCAACAGTGCAGTACAGTACTTCAGTAAATGTAATTACAGTAGTTACTTACCACTGTATATATGCTTAGATTTAGATTTATATCAGGATAAATGTGTGCGGCTGTAAAAACGTAACAGAAGTGTGGAGGAGGCATCACACCCCCTTTATCGCTTTTAAAAATCATTTTCAGAGCTTCTGTTACTGTATGACGGAAACATTTGAACATTGTGGGAGGCAACAAAGGAAAGGAGAGGAGAAAGGATGGAGAAGGAAATAAAGAAATTAATGAGGTGGAATAGGAAGAGAATCAGGAAAAGGAAAGAGAAAGAGAGACATGGAGAGAAATGAAGAGTGACATTTAGCTGAGTAACTGCTGTATGTATTTCCAGAGATACACTTATGAAAGCAATTAACACATTCTCCATCTCCCATCTGTGCAGGCTAAATACTGTAGAAATATGCATACATGAGATTCATGTAGGGGGTGAGGACAAACATTTGACATTCGGAATGTGTGAATAAAAGGTTTTCCATTTTAAAGTCTGGACTATCTAACACATAATGGCCTCAGCCTGAGGCAACTATATGTCTGATATGAACTGAGTAGGAACATGACCATAGAAGATGGTCTGGAGGCAAGACGTGTAGGGTGTTGGGGGACATTTTTAACTCTAACTAGCCACTAGAGAACAGCTCTAGGCCTGCGGTTTTGAACAGTATCGCCATCGCTGTCAGGGAGAAACCATGTATCTCCATATTGCATGTACTTTAAATACTCATATACTTTTTTTTTTCTCACAACACAATGCAACACTCTCTGAGCTTGCAGATGAGCTATTACAAATACAGTGTGTTTGCCTATAATGACATGCCCAAAATAGGGAGGCCAAGTTGGACGTGTTTAAGTGTATGTGTGGATTTTTTATAAATATTGAGCCAATGAAAAGTATTAACAAGAGCGTGTGACGAAATAACTACATTGGATCCATTGGAGTACATGTTATTTTTACAGTTCATGAAAAGTAACAGTTTTGGACATACAAGGTTTCCACCCGACAGAGACGATATGCAAATAATGCTCATCTGAAGGACATCATGGACATATGAGAGGACACGATCAAGGACAGGACATGGATGAGACACAATGGGACAATGAGGGGACACACACCAAGCCTCTGGACATGGATGAGATGAGGGGACACACATCAAGCCTCTGGCTGGTCAACGTAACAAAGAGTGTCTAGATGGTGTCAGAAGGGCCAGTATACCAGAGGGTTATGTTCTACTTTAACCCATTAAGACCGGGGAACGCATCTGTGTGTCATTTTTAGATTTTTTTGGCTATTCAAAAAACAGCAGCTATACAAGCTCATGGCGCGGCACCGAGTGCCGCACTATGAGCTTGTAGATCTGCAATCTTTTGCACAAAATTCTCGCAAAGCTTTGAATGTATATGTTACAGTATGATTGGAGAACCAGTACGATTGAAGAATGCGCGCTCGTTTTTACCACCCACCCAGCACTAGAGGGAGCCACAAGCCAGGCTTGTGCACAAACATATATGGCCACACACACACACACACACACACACAGTCACACACACACAAACACACACGCGCACACACACGCGCAAGCGCTCATGCTTTTTTTGGTTTATTGAAAGCAGGACTGTTTAGATACTTTTATTGTGTTCTGGCTTTTGTTTTACTTTCTCCCTGACACACACACACACACACACACACACACACACACACACACACACACACAGTGATCCATGAAAATAACTATTCTGTCCCTATCGGTTTACAAATCAAACGGCGCTGAGTCGACTAGTGGAGCGTCGGCCGGTCACCGCGGGCACTCGCGCCTGGAGGCGCGAGGGCGCGCTTCCTCGACCTCAAGCTCCACTAAGTCGGCGCGCCGTGCGTGTGAACGCGTGTTCAGCGTTCCCCTCATAGATATTATGGTTCCCCTAGCGTAGCTTCCTGGTTGCTATGTGGGGGGGAACAACAAAAGACAGGTCTCCGTCGGCGCATCAAAGCCCCGCCTCTCCGCGCTCTCCTTCTCCTCCTCCTCGGAGGAGGAGAAGGAGAGAAGGAGAGGACGGGACGGTTTAAAACGCGAGGAGGAGGAGGAGGAGGAGGCTCCTCTTCCTCGCGAGCCTCGCGTAATAACCCCCCGCCTCGCAGCGCCGTCCTCCTCCTCCTCCTCGCGAGCCTCGCTAATAAACCCTGTCTCGAAAAGCCCCGCCTCGCCCCGAAGGAGCCCCGTGCCTAAAAACGAGCGCTCTGTCTTCAATCGTACTGGTTCTCCAAACGTACTGTGACATATATATTATATATGTTTTAAAGGGAACATTTTTAACTCTGATCTGTGATTCTCGGGGTCCCTGGAACAACATATTTTGAGATGGGGGTCCGCGGCCAAATACACATCATTTTGGGGGTCCTTGACATGGAAAAGTTGGAGCACCACTGATATAGCGATATAGAAGTATTTTTTTTTTTAAACTGATTTGCACAAAATAATGTTCAGGATTTTTCAGAAAATATCAGATCTACAAGCTCATAGCGCGGCACTCAGTGCCGCACTATGAGCTTGTATATCTGCTATTTTTGAATAGCCCAAAGAAATAAAAAAATGTCACAGATGCATTCCCGGTCTTAATGGGTTAAATTATTCATATTAAATGTGTCTGAATCAAAGACTATATGTGGCCGGTTACAACAAACACTACTCTTTTGAAAATGTTTGCATTTAGTTTTTGTTTTGTTTAGTTTTCATAGGAAAGTAGGGAATCATAGCTACAACATGATAAATCATTATCAATATTGTCTTTGGAACTAAACCTTATACAATGAATTAAAAATGTAAAAACACACTCATAAATACACATTTTGAATAGTGAGATACATGACAAACGTTTCTAGAATATTCTCCCAAGGTATGTTGCATGGATTAAGGTGAAACATTCCTTCTTTCTATATAATAATAATAATATATCTCTGCTGTTCGGCCGGAACCAGCTAAATCCAAAATGGTAATTGTTCAGGAAATGAAAAACAAAATATCAATTTTTCAGAAAATGAAGAAAACCTTATATTTTTAAAACAAAGCAATACTGCCTCATCAAACTTGGTATTGTGACTTTATATATTATCAGATACTTGCATGTGTCATTATATTATCACCACTTTACCCAAATCCAGTGCAAGTGGAGTTAGGAGGTTTTGTCCATCATTGATAAGAACAGCTGGCAATGGATCTCAAAGCTCACAACACATCACAACGCATTGTGAGCTTGGAGATCAGCTATTTATGGTGAGCGCCATCCTCATATACTATAGATCAAGCTGAATTCTGTACTTAAACAACTTTTATTTTAACATGCATTGTAAACAACCATGGATCTAACTGTTACCACTGTTGTTCTTCTACAGTTGAGTGCAACAAACAATTCTGCCTCAATACTCAATCATGTATTTAACAAAAGCGATCATGGCACACCAACAATAAAAAAAATGGCATATAAATACAAAATACATTCATGAAAAATAGAATCTTTAGCCTATCAAATCTGTAGCCTACTGCACTAACAATAACAACCACAGTTGCATTTAGCTATCATATACCTATCAACATTTTATTATCACACTGTTGTGTGTTGTGTGTTGCGTGTGTGTGGTGGGTGTTTCTTAGTGCTTTAGATTGTCATAAAAGCTGTGAAAGTCTTTTGGCATGATCTCCTTGAGCTCTTGGAGATGTTTGAAACAAACTCCTGCACACACTCATTCTCTGTCCATTAACATTTAAAAAGAAAACACGAGCAGATGACCTTTGTGAAGACACCCTTCTCCTCTTTACTGGGGTGACATCTATCAAACCTTGCACATACATTCTCTTCTCTTCCCAGTTTATGTTCTCCCAAAAGCATTGAAAAATCTTCTCCCTGTCTGCCTCATACAGAGCAGAGCTTCTCGAGAGCCTGAGAGGAGGGGGGAGTTGTTTGTTTTTGACGGACAGTTTGAGGGTCCAATGGAGTTAGGAGTTTTCGTCAGAGGCGCTTTTTAATACTTTTCATATGTTATTATTTAAAAAAAAATTACACAGATGTAGAGGGGGTTCAATAGCGTTGATTTATGAAAAAAAAGCTGAGAAAAAAAAGAGTTAGCTGGTCCCGGCTGGACACTGACGATATATTATATGTATAATATTTGCTGTGGGGGGAGGGGTCGGACATGATACATACATGAACCAAGGGAAAATATGATAATACTAAACGCTAAAGTCTAGTGAAACCATGGAAGTGCAAACACAATCTGTATGATCAAAATAAAGACAGGAACATTCCTATCAGCATACACAAAGTAAAAGAAGACTAAGAGCCAATGGCCTTTTTTATTAATTGTTTGTGTGAACATCAGTTATTCACAGCCGAAGCAACCTGCAGCAGGTATGTTAGGCTCCCATATTCACTTCATTTCCCATAAAACCTCCCTCTCTCTTTCAGGGCTCATTGAGCCAAAACATGTAAAATAGATCGTTATACAGATAGCATACGTAGTAGCAGGTATCTACATGATGATTGGAACAATAGCATCCTATACAGATGTGTACACAAACGGGCCACCATGAGGTGAGATTAAAAGTACATAAAGCTTTGATCGGACTATACTTTGCCCGGTTCACGTGTGATGGATTTGCTAAATTCATAAAAGGATTATCTATGTCTTTTGATATGCCCAAATATGGAACCACTGAAGCCTCTGTCTAATTACGTGAAGGTCTCCATTGTCCAAATGACTAAAAACCACCAGAAAGGTTCACATGCTCAGTCGAGCGCACATCTCTTCCAGGAAGTGTGACCAGTCTATGACGTCAGTCGTCTATGACGTATATCAATGACGTATGGCGCCATATCTGGCAATTGTTTCAGCCAGATTCAACCGACATTGACTCCCGTTATATAAGTAAGGTTAAATACTGTATGTCATAAAAATAATATATAAAACATATTTGGGGAAAAACACGTGTGTGTGGGGGAGGGGGGGGGGTGCTTTTGTGGCCCACCAGCAGCACGCACAAAAAAAGGAATAAAGACAAAGGTGCCGATTGCTCAAGCGGTTTGTGAGATCCACGGAAACTAAACAGGTTTAACCCTCGCCTTTGCCATGAGCCTGGCAGAGATGAAAGAGAGAATGATAATAATAGTGGTCCGTGGGGATCCTTGATAATTGATAATAGTTGATAATCAATGAACTAAACGGGACACCCCATCTTAGCTTATTTAACTGGAACCAAAAGTAGTGCAAATTGCTGATCTACAAGCTCACATCATGTCACAGTGCATCAGTTTGTGAGCTTGTAGATCAGCTATTTGCAACTGTTTTATTTGTTTCTGGATTTTTTTAGATTTTCTTTTTTAAACGAAACAAATCAAAACAAATCCGAACCAAACCAAACCAAACCAAACCAAACCAAACCACAAAGAATATAAAATAAAGACCCAAAAATAGGTCCTGACCCTGTGTTTGGGAACCACTGGTTCAGGTGTCTCAAAGCATAGGAAAGATCACAAACACACAGCACAACAAGGAGAGGAAGGTTTGTGTTGTTATCAGTCCACGATGTATTGAACTATTTTATAAAAACGTGTTGCTGTACAGCAGTGGTTCTCAACGTTAGGTCCGGGGGTCCAAATGGACCCTTAAGGGTCTGTGACTCTGAAAGTGTTCAAATGGAACCTTACGGGTCTATTTGGTTCCGTGGCACATTTCTTTTTTAAATGGGGGTCTGTGGCCACATGCTCAGTTTGGGGGTCCTTGACATCAAGTGTTTGAGAACCACTGATGTACAGTGATGGTCAGTCCAGAGTTGGACTTGGGCATGCATACAGGTGTATGCAGTGGTGTAAAAAGTGCTCATACTTTTTTACTTACCTAAAAGTATCAATACCGCAATGTTGATACTCCGTTATAAGTAAATGTCTGGTATCAGAATGTACTTACATTACCAAAAGTAGAAAGTACTCATTATGCAGAATGTCCCATTTCACAATTTTTCAAATGTATAAAAATCTTTGGAAAATAGCCGATCTAGAAGCTCACAATGCATCGCATTGCATTGTGAGCTTGTAGATCGGCTATTTTCAAATGGCCGAAATGCATATAGGGCTAAAGTGGTTAATGTATGTTTTGTAATAATAATCAAAATCTACAAAGTAACCAGTAACTAAAGTTTTCAAATAATTGTAGTGGAGTAAAAGTACAATATTTGCCTCTGAGATGTAGTGGAGAAGAAGTAAAAATATTGAAAATTAGAAATACTCCACACAGTCAAAATACCTAAACATTTTACTTAAAGGTAGGGTAAGTGATATTTTTGGGTTAAAACAAAAAGTATTTTGTTAAAAGGTTAAAGCATTATATTCTGATAGTAATCATTGCTATAGAGTGTTTGTTCAGTAACAGGAGTCTCCCCGTCTCTCCAGCTCTTTAATAAACAGAAAATACATTTTCCGGTAGGTGTCAAAATCTCAGCCAATCAGGAGAAAGTACCAATTTTTAAGCTTCATTTTTATAGTGTTCTCGGTTCCAATTTTGCCTGCTCATTTCTTAGTGTCATCACTTCCAATTTCACTTGCTTAATGTATATCCTGATTCAGTTCTCTATCCTGATTGGATAAAATTGAAAATGAAACTGAAACTGAAACGAAAATGCATTTTCTGTTTTATAAAGAGCTGGAGAGACAAGGAGACTCCTTTTACTGAACAAACACTCTATAGCAGGGGTCTTCAACGTTTTCAGGGCAAGGACCTCCTAACTGAGAGAGAGATGAAGCAGGGACCCCCTCTATATTGTATCAGATTATAAATGTTTTGTTTACTTGGTCTACTCTTTTTTCCCTCTACACCTATACCTCTTTGCCAAAGATAGCCGATATACAAGCTCACAGCGCGAGGCGTTGTGAGCTTGTAGATCGGCTATTTTTGGCTAAGGTTCTCCTCAGAAAAGGGATACTAGGGTTCAAGTGGTTAAGATAAAAAAAAAATCATATCACACAAAGATTTGGCGGACCCCCTGTTGTAACTCTGAGGACCCCCTAGGGGTTCCGGACCCCCTGTTGAAGACCCCTGCTCTATAGCAATGAGTACTATCAGAATATAGAGCTATTTAACACTTATTTTAGCCAAAGAAAATCACTTACCCTACCTTTAAGTACAGTATTCGAGTGAATGTACTTTGTTACTTTACACCACTGGGTGTATGTTTTTACTCCGAATGTGAGCGAGCCAAACGTTCTGAATATGAATTTAGAATCTAAATGAAATCACTGTCCAGTGAACCAGCATTCAGCTGAGCCCTAATGTTCATACAATAGATGACAGGAAATATTCAAATATATTTCTCACATCTTGCTATACACACAAAAACAGACACATAATTATGATACCCGTCTTTCAAATATTGGAATACCAAATGTTCAACACAGAATCACTTTTAACTGAGAAATGAAATGTTAAAGTTATACTAGGTAACTTTTTAAAAAAAAGTTAAATTCTATATCTTTTGTGAGTGGCACATTTTTCACAACACCCATTCCATGAATTTCACCGTCAAAAGCCTTATATAAACATATTTTCTATTGAAAGTGGACAGGGGTGTCTTTCCCGCGAAAATGACGGCCAGAAAACTGAAACGGAAATCCACCAGTTTCCTGTTTGGCAAAAAAAATGCATTTCACGCTGTTTTTATGGCATTATAGGATTTGAAGATAGCAACAGCAAAACAAAACAAAACACAGCTCACGGTAAAGCTCCACTGGCTAAGAGAAATGATCCGCAGATAGTATAAAACAACAAAAAGAACGCTTTTTGAAACGCTTCCGCCTTCCGGTGAAAACAACTAGGATTCTGGGTAATGCAGGACTCCGCTAAAGACCTGCAATGACTGTAGTGACCCACAGAGGTTGCTAAAAAAATAACTACCAAGTAAGGCTTTAAGTTTCACTGTGACTGGTTTTCTCTGGCAATATTAAAAGACACAGATTAACTTTTAAAGTGGAGGAATTATTTATGTGACCAATGTGGCCAGCCTCCATCAGCAGTGTTAATATCCACCTACAGATGGTTCATTATTACAGCAGCCATGTCACCTCATCTACATGTCACTCAATGCATCATTTTCAATCAAAACCCATACTTTTCAAATAAATACTTAATTAGAAACTGTCATTAAATGTCAAGATTGTATCTGTTTTCCTTATTTAATAATAGCTATCAGTCAACCCAATTATTGCCATCTCAGTGTCAGGTGAATAATTTAGAAAAGTATTGCATATTTATTGGTATGCTCTGAAATGGCATCAATCAGAACGAAGACGAACCGTCTGGTGTAGAAAACAACAGTGAGACGATGACTGGTTTAACCCCTTAAACCCTAGCCTCGTCTGTAGGGCGGGACTTCAGTCGTCTACCTCGCCCGGAAACTGTATTTTTCGACCAATCCCAACACAGGTTTCATGCACGCGGAATGTTAACATATCTCTAAAGCCTCAGCGTAACGTCCTAGGCGGTACAAATCCCAGTCCTTCTGTTTAGACACTCAACAGGCTTTGTTCTCGCCCAGCAAGTCTAAACCCTAATTGTCCGGATTCCCCAGGACATACTCCCAGTCTATAACAAGCCGAAAATAGCCGATCTACGAGCTCACAATACGGCACTTTTTAAAATGTTGTGAGCTTGTAGATTGACTATTTTTGCCCAATGTTGGACTATTATGACGTGCACTGAAAGGGACGCTATAGGGTTCAAGTGGTTAATCAGCTTGCTTCCACCTTGCTGCCTGTTACTGAATGCAAACAAACAATGGAGGTTAAGTTCTATAAGTGGGATCTATGAGGGTTTGATATCCAACGTCCAACTTCCACCACACACACACACACACACAGTGTGAACAGCAAGCATTAGCAAGCAGTCTAAACAAAGCAGCTGACAAAGTGTTTTCTCTCTTAGTGTAACCTTTCTAAAAAGCCTTTTCCATGTGTGTGCTGCACTGGAGTGAAGTGGGGTCATTGTGGATGTGATCGCTGTCAGGCAGAAACCTTGTATCTCCATATTTCAACGTTTTCAATTTTTCATAAATGAATGACCTACTTTGTCGAACAAGTGTCAGGCCAGGAACATTCTTATCTTCGCATGAAAGTAGTGAAAACAAAAATAGCCACAACGCCTGTGAGCGTGTGGATCTGCATTTTTTGTTGTGAAATGTGGTTATTGTCTGTGGTTTTTGTATTAACCTGTTTAGACCGGGAAATATTTGTTTGATTTATTTGGCTATTCAAAAATAGCAGATCTACAAGCTCATAGTGCTGCACCGAGTGCCGTGCTATGAGCTTGTAGATCTGCTATTTTTGAATAGCCAAAGAAATCTTAAGTGACAGAGATGCGTTCCCGGTCTTAAAGGGTTAACCCTATAACGCCAAACGTATCATATATGATACACACAACTAATTATTTTTTTATAAATCAGTGTAATCAATACTTGGACCAAGAACCTTTTGTATCATATCTGACACATCCCTACTTCCCCCTGGACCATACCATTTGCACTGCAGGTAGTTACAGAGCCTCAGGTGGTCTGACCCAAAATGGCTGCCATCAACTAAACAGGAGAGGTTGATGCACTACTAACAAACAATTATTTTTTAAGCAGTTCTGGTATAGTTTTCCTAGTATATCTTTACTAATATTTTGAAATAAGTGTCGTATAACTTGAATGCACTTATGAGCTCTCAAAATGTAGCATTTGAGTTTGTCTTTTATGATGTCAAAAGTGTTTGTATCATATTTGATACTACAGGTCTATAGTCCTTTATGATTTGTATCATATTTGATACTACAGGTCTAAAATAAATGTTTTATTTTTTTTGTAATGTTAAAACCGACTTGAAATACCCCTTGTAATACCCCTTGTATCAAATATGATACAACAAATAAATGATACAAAGGAATGTTAAAAAAATAAAACAAATTTAAAAATGTTTTAAGACCCAATAAAGTGTCCCTTTTCAAAAATGTGGAACTTTCCTTCATAGTTCAGGTTCTAGAGGGTTAATATTGAACCAATGAAAAGTATTAACAAGAGCTTGTGACTAAACATGAACTAAATCGGATCCATTGGAACACAAGTTATTTTTTTGTATTGTTTTCCCAAGGTCTCCACTGGACAGTAACAATGCAGTGGAGTAAAGTGGCTTCATTATGGATGAAGGGGAACTGAAAGCCACTTCATACACATTACTGCTAGCGATCATCAGAAGAACTGAACATCACAGCTTTATATAAACTAAAAGGTTGCCGTTTCAATGTTCAAGTTGGTAAATCTAGAGGAGGATGTTTGGTTTTAAACAGCTTTGCAAATGTAGTTTAAAAAGAAAAAAGTTCTCAAGAACAACAGCTACAGTATATTATTGTTCAACAGCATAATATGTTATATGGAAAACAAATGTTTAGATGACATTAAATATGATGGGATGGCTGTATCTTCCTACACGCACGCACGCACGCACGCACGCACGCACGCACGCACGCACGCACGCACGCACGCACACACACACACACACACACACACACACACACACACACACACACACACACACACACACACACACACACACACACACACACAGAGAGAGAGAGAGAGAGAGAGAGAGAGAGAGAGAGAGAGAGAGAGAGAGAGAGAGAGAGAGAGAGAGATGAATCATGACTTCCTTTTCATTTCTTAGACTCTGCATAGCCATGCTGCACTGCACACATTCAGTGCAACTGAATCGGAAAAAAAAACTGCTGTGGTGGAAAAAGTACTCGCATATTTTACTTAAGTAAAAGTAGCAATATCACAATGTAAAACTACTCTGTTACAAGTAAAAGACCTGTGTTCAAAATGTTACTTGAGTAATAGTACAAAAGTATTGGCATCAAAATATACTTAAAGGGATATTTCACTTTCGGGATTTTCTTTTTTCATTTTATCGTCCACTCGTGCTTTTGGGAGCACCCCCGACAGTTTTTAAGTTGCTTGATTCAGTATTTAGATATTTGATATTCATTTTATCAGACACACCCCCTTCCTATATAAACCCATTGTAACTTCAAACTCCATTTTAACCATGTTAGATTCATCAAAAACACCCGTCCTTGGTTCTGGTGACTGATATTGTCCTTCTAATACGTGTTTGGTAGTAGATGGTGCTGCATGCTGGAACTGAAAGCCTCTTCGTACACATTACTGTCAGCAATCAGACCTAAAACATTGCAGTTTTTGCGTTCAATAATTGGCAAATATATATAATTGATTATCAGTATATAATATATTTCATATATCTGTCTCCCTGCTGCTAATATACATGACCATGAAAGACAGATATGTCCTTCTAACAGAAACAATCAAATGCAGATGATCAGTATCTATCATTCCATCTCCTCTGAGGTATTAACTGATGTGCCTGTCAGTGGAAATCCACTACAACGATAGAAACAGAGCAATGCAACAAAGAGATGAGAGAAAAACGCTGTGTAGAGTCAGTGGACTCTCTCTGCAACCATCTTCCTTCACCAAGGTCAATGCTGCACGTTGTCTAGGGTTAAATAAAATACCTCTCATATGTAATCCTTGAACAACCTCATTTAAACTCTACTGAGCTGGGACATTGTGAGGGGGAGAAATATATATTTTCATTGGATGATATTACATTACATTACATTACATTACAGTAATTTAGCAGACGCTTTTATCCAAAGCGACTTACAATAAGTGCATTCAACATAGGTAGGGAACGAAACTACTAATCACCAGAAGTCTTAAGTGCATTTCCTGCAAAAACAAGCAACCAAGAGTATACCTAGCGCTAAGGTAAAAGTGCAATATATCAGCTACCTACTTTCTTAAACAGATGAGACAAAATAGCTAAATCAAATGAGCACGAGCTAAAACAAATAAGTGTATCGACTAAACAAGATCCAATAAAACAATACAACAATAAAACAAGAGTTCGTACAACTGGTTAACAACAAGTAGGCCAGGCAAAGAGGGAGGGTAGTGTTTCCTGAAGAGGTGGGTTTTCAGCCTGCGGCGAAAGATGGGCAGTGACTCTGCTGTCCTGACATCAGTGAGAAGTTCATTCCACCACTGTGGGGCCAGAACAGAAAAAAAGCTGTGACCGTGTCGATCGACCAGAAGGACCCTTGAGTGACGAGGCAATCAGTCGCCCCGAGGTGGCAGAACGAAGTGGTCGGGCAGGGGTGTAAGCATCGACCATAGCCCGGAGGTAAAAAGGAGCTGTTCCTTGCACTGCCCTATAGGCTAGCACCAGGGTTTTAAACTGAATGCGAGCCGCTACGGGGAGCCAGTGTAGAGAACGGAGAAGTATAGTTGTGTGGGAGAACTTGGGGCGGTTGAACACCAGACAAGCCGCAGCTTTCTGAACAAGCTCCAGAGGTCTGATGGCAGATGCCGGAGCACCAGCAAGGAGGGAGTTGCAGTAGTCCAGGCGGGAGATGACAAGAGCCTGGATGAGCACCTGGGCTGCCTTCTCCGTGAGGAAGGGGCGAATCCTCCTGATGTTGTAGAGGAGGAATCTGCAGGACTGTGTCACCGATGCAATGTTTGCCGAGAACGACAGTTGATCGTCCAAGGTCACACCCAGATTCTTCGCAGTCCGAGTTGACGTCACCACAGCATTATCAATGGTGATGGCCATGTCTCGGTGCAGACAGCCCTTCGCCGGGAGGAACATCAGCTCGGTCTTGTCCAGGTTGAGCTTCAGGTGGTTCGTCGACATCCACTCCGGGATGTCAGCCAGACAAGCAGCAATGCGGGCCTCCACTTGTGTGTCAGAGGGGGGGACTGAGAGGATCAGCTGGGTGTCATCGGCATAGCAGTGGTAGCAAAAGCCATGGGAGTGGATGACAGCACCAAGAGATGTAGTGTAGAGAGAGAAAAGAAGAGGACCCAGAACCGAGCCTTGGGGAACCCCAGTAGTGAGCCTGTGTGGTTCTGACACAGACCCTCTCAGCATCACCTGGTAGGAGCGACCTGTCAGGTAGGATGCAAACAGGGAGAGTGCAGAGCCTGAGACACCCATCCCCTCGAGGGTGGAGAGGAGGATCTGATGGTTCACTGTGTCAAACGCTGCAGACAGGTCCAGGAGTATCAGGACGGAGGAGAGAGAGTTCGCTCTAGCGGCATGGAGCGACTCCGTCACTACCAGGAGGGCAGTCTCTGTCGAGTGACCCACTTTGAACCCAGACTGGTTGGAGTCCAGGAGGTTGTTCTGGTGGAGATATTGTTAAACAGTTTGAAACACTTTACTTTCAACAGTACTTAGAAGAGCCAGGTCCCTTAACACCAGTGTTGAATTTGACAGCAAATGTATATTTCCTTTTAGTCATAGTCTTTTGAATGACATTCCATTTAGTTTGTCATATTTTAGTCACCTGAAATGTTTCGTTTTTGTCTAGTTTTAGTCGACTAAATATCATAAGATCTGCTATTTTCAGAGCGCAACACCCGAGCACAACCAAACATAAAATGACTAACACTAACATTTTAGTCTAGTTTTTATTTGTTGACAAAATTGTCAATACATTTAGTTTTGTTTAGTTTTCGTCAGTGAAAAAAGGTAGTCGACAAACATTTTTCGTCATAGTTTTAGTCGACGAAACCAACACTGCTTTACACCAAATCTCTTTGGTGAAAATAGCTGATCCACAGGCAGGTTTGGTCATTTCAAACCATTGTATCTTTCATTAATGCAATAACAATGGCTTCTATTTCAGCATGCTAACTTTGCAGGATCTAGTGTGAACGCAGAACAACTCTGAGAGTGTAGTTGGTAACATTTGTACACTCTAAAATACAAATAGATCAAATGGATGGAAAATGTTAAAACCACAGTGGCTTGTACAGTGTGGGTAATATGTTTATTCTGGTCTGCAGGCAGTCATGTTCCCTGCTCTCCACTGGTCCCCTGGTCTCCTGCCTGCTGTGTCGGAACCTCAGTCTTTCTGGATCACATCCTCTCCTGAAGCCACACCTGACCCTGTGACCCAAAACACACACTGGCCTCATTACCCTCTCCAGCACCAGACTGTGTGTGTGTGCGTGTGTGTGTGTGTGTGTGTGTGTGTGTGTGTGTGTGTGTGTGTGTGTGTGTGTGTGTTGTGTGTGTGTGTGTGTGTGTGTGTGTGTGTGTGTGTGTGGCCGACAGGGGCAGATGTTGGCAGCACGCCAGAGGCGACGGCACACAAATGTTTGATAACATTTAAACATACAACCGTTGTAATTACCATCGTCAATGTAAAAAGGTGCTAATAAGATGCAGTTGCAAATCTTATGGACAATGTGTTTGATCGCTTCGATCAAGCTTGCGTACAAGCAAGCATTACCCACCGGGAGGATCTACCAGCAGCGGCAACCCCCGGAGCGGATACCGGGGAGAGAGCCACCGGATTCGGCGTTTCAGCAGTACGTCCACCCGCTGTCAGAACTCCAATGGATGGCCTTCCAGAACCAGGAGAACATCTACAGGGAGAGCCTCAACACTCAACGGCAGCGTGAGACGAACTGCTCTGCCTCGGGTGATCCGGAAAAGTGGAAGAGGCTCGACACTCTGCTAAGTGGAATATTTTTCCGAAACGGGGTCTTTACAGCGGAAAGCCACAGCGGTAGATCTTTTGGATTACAACTGCTTAAATACGTGGCGCGAGTCCTGAAAAAGCTCCCGTTGGCCCACCCCCACCCCAGAGATGGGGACTCGAGTTAGGGACTCGGACTCGAGTCGCACTCGAGTCGCCAAAAACGAGACTCTCGACTCGACTCTGACTCGCCCCTCAAAGACTTGAGACTTGACTCGACTCGAGCCTCAAAGACTTGAGACTTGACTCGACTCGAGCCTCAAAGACTCGTGGACAATCTTTATTTTATGTTTTTTTTTTGGACAAATAAATGAATGAAATGCCCAAAAAACTTCCACTCCCCTGTCCCCCCCCCGCAAAGAAACCTCCGCTCCAGTGCGCGCTGCGCGGAGCCGGCTTCAGTCAAGCTGTTTCGTGCTGCTCATTAACGTAAACATGGAGAGGCGAGCGCAACAGCTGCTATGTGTGTGGCCGCCGCGGCCTTTCATCATAAAGTTTAAATAGAAAAACTTCGAAATTAAACAAATATGTTTAGCTCAGAATCAGCTATATAACCTCAGTTATCTTGGCATATGCTTACATTTTTTATAAGATGGTCGGATCATCTGTGACAGCACGTTTAGGAAACATCGGATTTTCATTTCGTTAAACCCAGCTGGGTGAATATTCAACACTTCACCACGGTAAATGCTACGCTCATGTAATGTTCACTGCATAAAAGCTGTGGTTCTCAAACCTTTTCAGGCCGTGACCCCCCAAAAGAATCATATTTGAACTGGGGATCCACATTTAGTTTGACTCGGTTCCACAGATAAATATTGTGAAAATAGCAGATCTACAAGCTTGCGAGGCATTGTGAGCTCCGTTGTGGTCCCGTCCCGACCCACAGGTTGAGAACCACTGACTACAAGCAAGTGACATGTCTATGACAGCTGAGGAGACAGCTGTGTGTGCATAATAACTGTATTTCAGCCTTAGGCTACATCATATAAATACACAATTAAATAAATTAAGAATAGAATCCCCCCCCCCCCCCACATTTTTTTTTTTTTAACTTTAAAAAGACTCGAGACTTGACTCGGACTCGACCCTCAAAGACTTGACTCGGACTCGACTCGACTCGACCCTCAAAGACTTGAGACTTGACTCGGACTCGACTCGGACTCGACTCGACTCGACCCTCAAAGACTTGAGACTTGACTCGACTCGTGCCTCAAAGACTTGAGACTTGACTCGGACTCGAGCTCAGAGACTCGTGGACATCTCTGCCCCACCCTGAAGTTGTAACAACAACTTCTATAGTGGAATGGATCCGTGGCCAGCTGCGCTCCCTACTGGACACCGTTCTGCCGTCCCTGGAGACGGGGGCGAGTCACAGCGGTCGCCGTAAGAAAGTGAGCAGAAACAAACTTGCTCACCTCTGGCTGCATAAAAGGTCTAAAGCGATCCAGGTCATCCTGAATGACTGTGAGTACCCCAGCCCCCCTACCTGCTCAAATGACATTACAGCCATACAGGCTTATTATAACTTATAAATAAATGTCAGAACCAGAGACCTATTGCTGATCTCCCTCCTCCCCCTGGTATGAGAGCCTGCCGGCATATGAGCCGGCCTCGTTTCCTAACACCACACACTTTACCTGTGAGGAGGTAGAGACAGTTTTACACAACCTCCCAAACAGCAAAGCCAGTGGCATGGATGGGGTGACTTTGAAAACCACGCAGTCATGTCAGACTCTGACAACTATCTTTAATGTCTGTCTGGAGAATAGGAGAGTGCCAGATGCATGGAAAGGAGCACTTATCCATCGTATTCCCAAGAAAGACAATATCCCTGAAGATCCATCTACATGGAGAGACATATCCCTCCTCCCAACAACATATAAGGTTTTTATGAAATGCATGCTGGATAGAATCCTTCCGTGGTTAGTTGATGCTGATATTTTGTCTAGCAAGCAAAAAGCATACATTAACAGGCAAGGAATGAATGAGCATGTGTTCTGCCTTAAAACAGGGATAGACGATTTCAAGCATGAGTCATGTAGACTGTACACAGTCTTCCTTGATTTTAGAGATGCATTTGGGACTCTTTCGCATGATGTCATGATCAGGTCACTTGAGGAAATAAAACTACCTCAAGTATACATTGACATAGTGAAAGACATTTACAGTGAGTCCTTCATCCAGGTGATCTGCGGAAAACAGCTGACTGAACCTATTTCATTAAAGACAGGCATTAAGACTGGCTGCCCATGGAGTGCAGTTAACTTCATAATTGCCATCAACCAGTGGTTAAAGTGGTTATGTCAGTGTGCCCCCCACGGTGAGATTTCCCCTAACCCAGTACAGGGCTACGCAGATGATGTCCAGTTAGCTTCCAGGGAAGAGAGAGTAATTAAAAACATACTCACCAGGACAGATTTATTTCTAGACTGGTCAGGACTGGAAGTAAAGGACATAAAATGTGCTGTCCTGTATGAGAGAAGGAGCGGAGGAAATCGATGGTACCACTCAAAAACCGATACACTTGAAGAGGCTGCTATTATTCACCATTGTCTGTTTGTGAAATGTTGAGCTGGACCGTATGTCTGAAAGGAATACCACAATATTGGTCTAATGCTAATGCTGTTCCTGTGGAACTCAAGGTTTACTTCTTTGGAAGGAACAGTAATGATCAGATTGAAGTCCATATCTTCAATATAGTGTCTTTGCGCTGGAGGAAGTTGCCTCCAGTGGCGACTGGAAGAGGAGACTGTCCCCTTGAGGTTCCCTACATGAGCTACGGTTACACAGCTGTACTGGTAGAAGATATTATTTAGATCTGGGGGGGCTACCCATACTGCAACGTGCTCTATGCATTTGATGTCGACACCCACAGATGGTTCAAAACCAGGGTTTCTGGAACCGTTCCAGAGGCGAGGCAGAACCACTCAGCCTGTGTCCTGGGGAAGGTCATGTATATCTATGGAGGAAACACCCAGCTGACTGGAGACACTAATGACATCTACAAGTTGGACACCACCACAATGGTCTGGGCTTTAATTAACACCAGAGGAACTCCACCTGGTTCAATAGGTCACTCTGCCAACATCATCGGGACAAAGATGTTTGTATTTGGGGGCTGGGGGAGCCAGGGGGTCGTCTACAACAAGGTCAGAGTGTTTGACACAGAGACCAACAGCTGGCTGAGCGCACAGCTTCACCTAGAACGACGCTGGGGTCATTCAGCCTTTGCCTACAATGGAGAGCTGTACATATATGGTGGCTACAACTCGAACCAGTACTACAATGATCTGTGGAAATTCAACCTGGAAGAAGGTTGAACTCAAGGGAAACGGCCCTTCTCAGACGTATAGGATGTGCTATTGCATGGTGGGAGATCGTATCATCCTCTTTGGAGAATGCAAAGTAGACAACCAACTCTCTGATGATCTGTATATCTTAGATGTAAGTCCAACACTGAAGACACTATGCAAGCTAGCAGTTATTCAGTACTGTGTGGAGCAGTCAGAACTACCACATGACATCAGGTGGGAACTGGCAGCCATGACTAAAAACCACTAGAAAGGTTCACATGCTCAGTAGAGCGCACATCTCTGCCAGGAAGTGTGACCAGTCTGGAGTTTGACTCCATAGTTTCTCCGCCAGGCCGAAAGGAATGGCGAGAGAGTATGTTTTGCACCCTGTCCGTCCGTCCGTCCGTCCGTGTGTCCATCCGTCTGTCCTCGTGTCCATCTGTCTGTGAACAGCTAATCTCTGGCACTGTTGGCCGGCTCGCTGCGAAACTGTGCACACACACTCCCTGGATGCCAATTCAGAACCTCTGTCCCAAATTTTTCACATGGGCCGGTTATAGCGCCACCTGGAGGCCGATTTGTGCAAAACAAATTTTTGAATATTACTCCTACGGATTTTATCCAAACATCACGCAAATCGGTACACAGTATCTCTATAGTCATGTGATCAACACGGATCTGTCCGATTTTCCATATTCCATCCAGATTGGCTAAAATTGGCTTCCAAAATTTGCAGTATTGGTTCGTTTTGAACAAAATGCCTGAAATCATCAACGCAGCATGCGATTTCCGTGAAATTGTGCACGCAAATTCCCACTAGGACGAGAAAGAAATGCTACCCTTTTCACATTGGCCTGTTATAGCGCCACCAGCAGGTCTAATTTAGCAAAACACATTTTTGGAACAAAATGCCTCAAATCATGAATCCAATGTCAAATCATGAATGCAAGGCCTAAGAAGAAATGGCACCCCTTTTCACATTGGCTTATTATAGCGCCACCAGGAGGCCACAATAACCTACCTGACCTGTGCTCCGAGGAGCACTTTTTCTAGTTGGTAAATGTTTCAGACTGATGCGACCGACAAACAGGGATGTTTGGTAAAAATAGACTGTTGTGTATTTTCCCTTACACTCAGATGTGCACTATTAGCCCACTGGTTAATAGAGTAATAGTAGGAGTAATTTAAAAAATGTTTTTGCAAAAATTGGCCACCTGGTGGCGCTATAATAGGGCAATGTTCAAAGGGTGGCATTTGTTCCTCAACGTAGTGCAAATGTGCGTGCAAAGTTTCACTGCAATTGGACGCTGCGTTCATGATTTCCGGCATTTTGTTGAAAATGGGCCAAACTTAAGATGTCAATCTTGGCCAATCAGGATGGAATATGAAAAATCGAACAGATTCGTCTTGATCACATGACTATAGAGATCATGTGTACCGATTTGCGTGACGTTTGGACGAAATCTGTAGGAGTACTGTCAAATAATGTGTTTTGCAAAAAGCGGCCTCCTGGTGGCGCTATAACAGGCCCATGTGAAAAATTTGGG